>NC_142988.1:12737044-13041161 GCF_061535395.1 Colias eurytheme | reverse complement strand
CTGAATTTATAACCTATTGCACGCCTCATAAGCGAAGCGTTGAGGTGGGTACTACTGTCACTTCGCGCAAAACATCTGATTTTTCAAACTTAAAATGTCTTTATGTATCATACATTGCACTTGTAAGATAATACATACACACACATATTAAGAAAAAACACTATTTTTAACGTTCATGATATTTTTGATGTCATTTTTGTTATTTAAACTAGTTAAAAAACAAGTTTAAAAAAGTTCTGTCTTGGACGTCCGTGTGTCTGTATGTGCGGATCCTTTTTCTTGTTAACACGATAGCGACCGAAATACTTTACTAATCGAGTCTTTTTTTTTCTCTTACGCTTGAGTATGCTCAGGAATAGAACCCTTTCATTTTTCAGGGTCTGATTCGATGTGGTTTAATTGTTATTAAATAAACAAAAATAATAATTAATAAATATTTATTAAAAAAAATTATGAGGCGTGCACTTTTGGATTTTCCAAATTATTTACTTTTATAGGTTACTTGTAGTGTACTGTACATAACTATCGGTTTAAATGTGTGGATTTGGCGACACTGGTTTTCATACTATAGACATTATAGCACTTCTATATTATGTTTTTACTGTTCTGTGTATAATACCTTGTATTTTTTCACTGTGTTACATAATCTGTGGTCTCAACCGTCATTCGGTTGAAAATTGAATTTTTTTTTAGTTTTGACACATCGGTTTATGATTTGATTCATTTGACGCCTATAAATTTTCTGAAAACAAATCCGTTTTCTAGTATCAGAAGAGTATTAGTGAACAGTTTTTCATTTTATAAATCCTCTATTCTCTTTATTATAATAGTGTAATATTGTAAGACGTCGACCGTTTTTACGTGTATAAACGACTGCTCTCGATACCTGTACTCGGGTGTTTTGTTGTGCAGAAATTTTAATGTGAAATTTATAAGACAAGTTTTTTATTATTCGTTGTTAACAAATTTTTAGTCGAAATGTTCTATTTGACGCGACGCTGAGCGTCGCCAGACATCGCGAACCGAAAAGACGTTAAGTGCAGGAAGCAGGCGACTGGGGCGCGCTAGAAGATGTCGAACGTGGAGAATGTGTGCCCGCAAGTGCTGCGCGGCGTGGGGCGCGAGCTGCGGCGGCTGGCGGCCAACCCGCCCGCCGGCATGAAGCTGGTGCTGCGGGACGATGATCTCACCGATGTTGTCGCTTTGATTGAAGGACCTGGTATGCTTCATCGTTTTTGTTTTGTATTTTGCTATTGAACAAAATATATGTACTTTGAAATGGAGCAGATACATCCGATCCAATTTCATCAATATTCTTTAAAAAACAATGTCTAAATTAGGCTAGAGAGCACTTTCTCGTTGAACATTCCATATCTTTTTACTATCACACCTTGTGCTGTCTGGAGTTCCACAAAATTAGTGGAAAATGTTTTTGACCGAGGGTTTCAATGAATTTTGACTGTAACACACATACAGTGGTGGTCAAATACTTAATTAAAGACACTGAGAGCATTTTATACCAGGTACTTAAGACAATTCTCTCAAATTTTTTTTTACACTACCATTGGAACTTGTTAAATAATTTTAAAATATTTAGGTAGGTGTCAAATGCTAAACTAAATTTTATCTACAAAACTTGGCTGTTTGTTAGATTTTAATCAGTTCATCCTTACTAGCAGTTTTCACCTAGCAAAGGTCTGGCCATATAATTAAAGACATGAGACTCGCTTATAAGAAATATAATTTATTTTTATTTCAATGAGATTATGTTTCTAACACGAAATGCCTGACATATTTACAAAACATTTTTTTCAATATTTGGTTGCATGCCCTTGGCAGTAATGATGGTTTACATATCTTGGGCATTGAATCAACTAATTTTGTACAAGTTTCATTAGTAATTTGGTTCCTTTATTCGGTAAATGCTTCCCAAAATTGGTTAACATTTTGTCCACTTTGCCGCCCCTTTTTTATTCACCTGATACCATAAGTGTTTTGTGGGATTTAGATCTGGACTATAGGGGCCAATCCAAAACAGATTGGTTCCTTAACGAGCCTTTTATTACTTTTGCTGTGAGCTTCGGATCATTATTCTGTTGAAAAGTCCAAACAATAGGTAAATTTTCCTCCCCAGCATGGATTGGTCTAAAATATTCTGGTACTGCGTGCTATGACTGAGGCCTATGTCCAGCAGTGGACAAACATGGGCTGGTAATGATGATGATGATAATGATTCTGGTACTTGAATTTATCCATGTTCTATCATTTTGACAGGTCCAATGCCAAGTCCAGAAAAACAGCCCCACACTTTGATATTTCCACCCCCACGTTTAGTCAAACGTGAAAGTAGTCACTTTCTTGGTGTATCTTGGATGCATTTCCTTATTGGGAGGGCTCTTAGGGTATCAAGCTGTAAAGTGTGTGTCACTACTATGTTATTATAAGCCCAAATTGGAACATGAACCTCTTTTCCTTGACATACACAATCAGTATAAAAACAATACCCGCCAAAATAAGTCAATGAGAAATATTTTGTTTGTTTTTATATAAAAATGGTGAAATGTGCGGTGCTATGTTGTAAAAATGATTCCCGTTACCAAAGTTGAAAAAAAAAGTAACATTACTTTTTGTTGGTACAGCTACAAGTACTTAAACAAAGTTTGTATTAAATTCCCACAGAGAGCAAGTGTAGAACTTAACAAGGAATATAACTTATTTTTGTCCCTCGTTTTAAAGTACACATTGTTTTGTATGATTTTATAAAAATAATACTAGATTAAATATCTTTTTCAGATAATTTTAGTTCCTAATGGCTAATGTAAATCTTTTGTGGTCAATTAGGAGGTGTCTTTAATTATGTGACTGCTTCTCTATATGTATATAAATCATATTATTATGTTTGTTAGTCAGCTGAAACGCAAGAATGTCTGAGCCGATCTAAATTTTTATTGAACTACACTATGTGAATCAACTTTGAATAGCTTTGTAAAAATGATATTTTGTTCTGCATCACTCTCAAAGTTCAATACCAATGCGCGTAAGGTGTGAAATGTGCATACAATAAATAAATAGGTGCACAATACTTTGTTTAATAATTTTTGTTCATTTTCTTGTTATTTTTTAATTAAACCAAATGAAAACTATTATAGATCAAAAAGTTGTCAGTAGTCACATTTTTGTATAAGTGTGGAAATCTTGCATGTAATACAGTAATCACTGATAATTTGACTCAAATAGAAGAATACGCAAGAAATAACTCAACAAGTGAACCAAAAAGATAACGTGACGGTTTCAGCGGACACCCCGTACGCGGGCGGCGTGTTCCGCGTGCGGCTGTCGCTGGGCCGCGAGTTCCCGCAGGCGCCGCCGCGCGCGCACTTCCTCACGCGCATCTTCCACCCCAACGTGTCGGCGGCGGGCGAGGTGTGCGTCAACACGCTGAAGCGCGACTGGCGGCCCGAGCTGGGGCTGGAGCACGCGCTGCTGGCCGTCAAGTGCCTGCTCATCGCGCCCAACCCCGACTCGGCGCTCAACGCGGACGCGGCGGCGCTGCTGCGCGACCGCTACGCCGACTACTTCGCGCGCGCCAAGCTCTACACCGACATCCACGCGCGCGCGCCGCCCGACCGCCGCGCACAGGTACTCGCTTGTGTTCTCGTTGATAGCCGTTACACTCGGCGCTCAACGCGGACGCGGCGGCGCTGCTGCGCGACCGCTACGCCGACTACTTCGCGCGCGCCAAGCTCTACACCGACATCCACGCGCGCGCGCCGCCCGACCGCCGCGCACAGGTACTCGCTTCTGTGTTCTCGTTGATAGCCGTTACACTCGGCGCTCAACGCGGACGCGGCGGCGCTGCTGCGCGACCGCTACGCCGACTACTTCGCGCGCGCCAAGCTCTACACCGACATCCACGCGCGCGCGCCGCCCGACCGCCGCGCACAGGTACTCGCTTGTGTTCTCGTTGATAGCCGTTACACTCGGCGCTCAACGCGGACGCGGCGGCGCTGCTGCGCGACCGCTACGCCGACTACTTCGCGCGCGCCAAGCTCTACACCGACATCCACGCGCGCGCGCCGCCCGACCGCCGCGCACAGGTACTCACTTGTGTTCTCGTTGATAGCCGTTACACTCGGCGCTCAACGCGGACGCGGCGGCGCTGCTGCGCGACCGCTACGCCGACTACTTCGCGCGCGCCAAGCTCTACACCGACATCCACGCGCGCGCGCCGCCCGACCGCCGCGCACAGGTACTCACTTCTGTATCCTCGTTGATAGCCGTTAAACGAATTTGAATTGAAAGCCGTTTTCTAATTACCGCCCAATATCTGTGCTTTCAGCTATTTCTAAAATCTTCGAAAAAGTGCTAAATAATAGGCTCCTTACTTTTCTGAACTCTAATAATGTACTTTCAAAAAACCAATTCGGTTTTAGACGTGGCCTATCCACAGAAGATGCATTGTTATCTTTGACTAATAGCATTATTAATAATTTTGAACAAAAAATGAAATCTGTTACTCTTTTTTTGGACCTTTCTAAAGCATTTGACACTGTCTCTATCTCTATTCTTTTATCTAAATTGGAACGCTGTGGTATTCGAGGCTCTGTTCTGGATATTTTTACAAGTTATCTTTCTGAACGTACGCAGTGTGTGAGTTATTAATGATATTCTTAGTGAGCTTGCACCAGTTACTTTTGGCGTACCACAGGGTAGCGTTTTAGGACCTACACTGTTTCTCATCTACATAAATGATCTATGTAACATGTCTCTCAACAACTGTCAAATAATTTCGTATGCCGATGATACTGCTTTGATTATCCATGCCCGAACTTGGGAGGAGGTTCGTAGTGTCGCTGAAAATGCCCTAAATATTATTCAAGAGTGGCTCCGACAAAACCTTCTTACTCTAAATATTGTTAAAAGTAAATACATAACTTTTGCCCCCAAACTTTCTTCTTTGCCCCCCTCAAGTTACAACATATCCGCCCACGATTGTCTCAAGACCGACCCTTGTGTTCAATGCAATTGTATGAGTCTTGAAAGGGCCACTAGCTGGAGATATCTGGGTGTCACAATTGACCAAACGTTCTCGTGGAAGCAACAGATTGATACTGTATGCTCTAAAATCAGAAAACTAGCATATGTGTTTAAACGCCTCAGAGGAGTCCTAGATTTGTGTTACTTAAAAAATGTTTACTATGCATTGATTCAGTCGGTTTCCTCTTATTGCATAACATCCTGGGGAGGTTGTGTCAAATCGTTGATGATACGACTGGAACGAGCCCAACGGGCTATCCTCAAAGCTCCCGTTAACAAACCTCTCCGCTATCCAACCACCGAATTATATGCCCTTTGCCAAGTTCTAACCGTAAGAAAATTGTTTATTCTCAAAGTTGTTTTGAGGAAGCACTCAGATACCGTGTATGACTCAGACTTCATAAATTCTAGGCGCAGAAACGACAGGGTTTGTGTTATTAAATTTCGAAGAACAGCAGTAGCTAGTCGCCACTATCCTTTCATTAGTTCTTGTATCTATACTAATATTATAAAGAGGAAAAGTTTGTAATTATGTAAGTATGTATGTATGTATGTATGGTTTTCACGCATAAACTACTGGACCGATTTCAAAAATTCTTTCACCATTAGAAAGCTGCATCTTCACTGAGCAACATAGGCTATATTGCATTTTCAAAAAAAAATAGAGATCCTTAATAATAAAAATTCTTTCACCATTAGAAAGCTGCATCTTCACTGAGCAACATAGGCTATATTGCATTTTCAAAAAAAAACCCCATCGCCCACGGTTGGAATATCTATTGTCTACGTGACAATAGATATTCCACCCGTGCAATCAGTCAACCCGCAGGACACCTTGTGGCGGGGTGTCGGGGAGTAGCGACCCCGCGGGAACCGAGTGCTCCCGGGGGAGGCCCCTGTCTTCATCTCCGGCTCGCCTTCACCGGCCGGTCGGAGTGAAGCCTGACGAGGACAGGACCCCCACCTCTGGCTTGCCTTAACCGGCCGGCCAGAGTGGAGTCGCGAGAGCTTTTAGCTCGAAGGGTGGATGCGAAGCGTAAGTGGCGAGTGGGCGCGTGATGCTGGACCCTCAGGGAGCGCGTGATCGTAGTTTAAAGTCCAGGGACGCCTCTCCACCCTTAGCTGCTCACAATATGTTGCCCCCTTGTCGCACTTTTGCAGCGACTTATTTCGGGGGCCCATACAGTGAGAGGGCGAGTCACCACCTGCCAACATATTTTTACTTTATTTTAGTAGAAAGGCAGGTGCCATAGTTTCCCATAGTCCTCAGTACCAGTCCATTTAGCATCCCAATCCATAGCCCAATCATTAAATTTCCATACCCTGCAATAGTCCTACATCGGCCGCGGACTGCCCAGGGCTGTATCTCTATAGTGCAGTCATGGGCAGGCTGCGGCTGGTGTCCCACAACACATTAAAATTCTCGAAAGGGCCTCTGCGTGTTGGATCCGTGTCCCCACGTAAGCCTTCCAAAGATCCGGGTACTGTCCTTCTGGTGGTACCCGAGTATTATGGAAATGAGAAACATAATAATAATAATTAATTTATTTGCAGGAATTGTGGTTAATACAAGGTTTTACAAATAATAATACCTTTGTATACATTACAATAAAGTCCGCACAACTCGCCAGCAAACTGGCATACAAATATTTATGTGTATTTAACTCACTAAAATACAATATTATTAGATTAATTTTAACATTTTAGATTACAGTTATTATTATTATCTATCTTTAGTGTTTACAAGCAAAGAACTCATTTATATTATAAAAGCAATGAAACACCTTACCAAAAATGCAATAATGTAACCCAAGGTGTAAAAAATTCCTTAATAAAAATGCTGTCATCGCGTGCGCTGTGGAATCTATTGAAGATAGAACAAAAAATGTTCTACGGTATTATAGAATGGATCAATATCTACAAGAAAGTCCGCGATACCATATGTCCATCTTCAGTAGTTATGTTACTACAACAACTTTTTTACGTTTTCAAAGTAAATAGAAGTGCCTTCAGTAAGTAATCAAACCATGTTATCCATACACATATATTAATCCTTATCCCATTAAATGATGTTTTATTATAGACTGTTTCAATACCAGCAAAATACTTTTTAAATTTAAAAAATTGGATATTCCATTCAAAAGATATAACGAATTTTTAAAAGTGTCAATCTACAGAAAATAGTAGGTATACTGTTTAATACAATGAGCAGGCGTAGTGCGGGACGCGACGGGGTGAAGGTGATTTTCATGTGATTAAAAATTAAACCTATAGTCCGACCTATAGTAGACTTTTCACTGTCACGATATCGCTATCTATGCGGGTGAAACCGCAGGGCATTGCTAGTCTACAATAAAATTAATCGGGTCCTTAATATTTACCCACTTTGTCACCATAAGCTAATGGTCTAAGATCCGAATATAAGTCGAAATGCAACGGCGTGATAATAGAATGAGACCAATTTTATAATAAATTTAGTGTATTAAAAAATGTATTAAAAATGGGTTGACTGGGAAAATCCTGGACAGGACATTTTTGAAGAATTAAAAAAAACATTTTTTTTTAATTAATTGCAGAACGGAAGCCGTACTTAGTCAAATGACCCCCTGGAGTGGGGAAAGAGAGGGGATTACAACTCTCGATTTTTTCCCCTTGTCCCCATGATTTTTGTACGGCGTTGCGGAATAATGGATTAAAAGCAGTATAGCAATAGTATGACACAGATGCCGTACATGGTCAAATGACCAAATTTACCCCCGGTAACTCTCGGAAATTAAATAAAAATTCCGACTTGGTGGACCCACATTTTTGTACGGCACTGAGCGGTTTCTTATTATTTTTAATGGATCTATCGATGGTTAAGAATGCCGTACAAAAATATATGACCAAAATTTACCGAGTCTACCTGTACTTTTCAATTCTCATCTGCACTCAGTTGGACAGCTTACAAGTGACGGCATAGTGATGAAGTTTATTATTTTTTGCTCTTCTTTCGTACTAGATATGTCCCGTGGTGGTTCATTTGACCCATATTTTTTTCATATGCGGGCTTGTAGTCTATAAGGAAAAACGGCAATATTTATAAACAAAAATACTTGCCGGTGAAATGTTATTCCTTTATTAGTATAATTACAATTTATGGAAGAATTTCCGCACTGGGAAATGCTGCAACACTCCATGTTTACTCACGCACGTGTCAGGAACAACTGAACAAGCGACGAACAGACTTGTGGCATGGTAACCACCTGAGCGGCGACAATGTCACGCGCGCTTACGACTTCTAATGCCTTGTTATTTAGATTTCTATGACAAGTATACATAAAATCAATATATTAAAATATTAAACCTAAGCGTATAATAGACTTATACAAATAATATTATGTGGTCGGCACACAGGAGGCGGAGAGCGCGGGGCCGGCGACGGGCGGCGCGGGGGAGGCGGAGGGCGCGGGGGAGGCGGGCGGTGCGGGGGGCGAGGGGGGAGCGGCGGGCGAGGGGGGAGCGGCGGGCGAGGGGGGAGCGGCGGGCGAGGGGGGAGCGGCGGGCGAGGGGCCCCGCGCCAAGCGGGAGCGCCGCGCCGCCGCCGCGCCGCTTGCTCGCGACAAGCGCCGCATCCTCAAGAGATTATGAACGCCTTGCGCCGGCCGAGCGACTACACCCTACCTTTTATTTTAACTTTAATGTAATTAGGATTGTAAAAATATTTCATTTAGATTTATTTAATTGATAATAAAATTATTACAAATTATTACAACGTTTCATTTCTCCTGTGATTGTTACCGTCCATTTTTCCTTTTTACTGCTGATGATAATTATAATAATATTGTCCTTTGTGCACAGTCAAAATTATCGGCCTTTGGGAAAAATTAAGGCGTAGTCGAATGATGCACGGTGGGACTTTAGGGTGATGATATAATATATAGCCCATAACCTCGGTAAATGGGCTATCTAACACTGAAAGAATTTTTCAAATCGGACCAGTAGTTCCTGAGATTAGCGCGTTCAAACAAACAAACTCTTCAGCTTTATTATATTAGTATAGATATATATTGAATTGAATTTTAGAATACTACGTACTATGCAGGATATTTACCAAAATGTTTGAAAAATATTATTTATGGAAAGCAAAAAATAAATAAAAACAATATCTTTATTTTAATATATTAGAAGGTTATGTACAAAATTTTACAAAAAGACTTAATTACGCATCGTGAACAATAATTTAAACAAGATCGTATAAAAACATTGAATCTTCAATGTAATTAACTAAGTATTTCACTAACTTTTTATTTTTAATGATATCGAATTAAATGTTAAAGGTCCACATAATATCAAATCGTCTGCAACAATGTTATCAATCGGGACTCGTCTCATATACCAATATTACAATTACAATATATCAAGGTCATATTCGCTCAATCTTGCATATTCAAACCCGATTCACTAGGTCGAGAAGGGTAATGTGAAGTGTAAAGGGAGCGGGCGGTGGTCGCTGCGCTCAGCAGTCGGGCTTGTCGTGCAGCGGCAGGGTCTCGGGCCGCGCGCGCGGCGCGGCGCGCGGCGGCCGCAGCGCGAAGCGGTGCAGCAGCGTGGCCAGCGCCGCGCCGCCCAGCGGGCCCACCCAGTACACCTGGCCGTAGCGAATCATTATTATAGTCATAAAGCTACAAACGAGCTATCGGACGCGGCTGACTTATAGGATCTTGATAATAATATTGTACACTAGCTTCCGCCCGCGACTCCGGTCCGCGCGGAAAAATTAAGATTTATTTTTTTCTACGTATTTTTCCGTGATAAAAAGTATCCTATTTTATGCCCAGGATAATAAGGTATAATCATACCAAGTTTCATCGAAATCGAACCGTTAGTTTTTACGTGATGCCTTCACATACAGACAGACAGACAAAAAATTTTTTAATCACATATTTGGGTTTGATATCGATCCAGTAACACCCACTGCTATTTATTTTTTCAATATTTTCAATGTACAGAATTGACCCTTCTACAGATTTATTATATGTATAGATTGAGGTGTGTAAACTATAAGACGAAAGTCGCGGACGAGTGCATGGGCTGAACTTGAGCGTTCGGATGTCCAATTGTCCAACGCGAATCCGGTGCGCTGGATGTTTGTTTTTTATAAGTCGCGGCTGTACCTAAGCCGCGTCTTATAAAAAAATACTGACGTTTGAGAATACTGACACAAACTGCAAATGCCTAAAATCTCATGTTCATGGCAACATAAGGGCAACATATTATTATATTATCATTTCTATATATTTAAAGGTTTAAACGAATTTACTGAATTATATTCTTTCTGTATATATCTTAATAGAAAAAGGAATCATTGAGAACATTCTGTAGTCAGAAGGTACCTATAGTATAGAAATTAGTTGAATATTATAATTATAATGCTCCTGTTTTGAATGTTTCTTTGAACATAAATAAAACGTGAATAAAACTCACCCAGTGGTCGGCTGTGAAGTGCTGCAGTAGGGCGGGCGCGAAGCTACGCGCAGGGTTGAGGCTGGCGCCGGTCAGCGGACCCTGTAAATAAAAAAAAACTTCCGAAGTTTTTTTGATAACGTTGGTTCGTAAATCCTACCGGTTTTTATAGGATCTCTTTTCTGAATGACTCCTTAATTCATAAAACAGATCCTTCAGAAGGGAAAAAAACGCGCGTGGCACAAGTCCATCACGCTGAAAAGAACGTATCACTAACATAACGCATTAAAATCTACACTAGCTTTCCGCCAGCTTCTTCGTCCGCGTTTTAAAGGAACGATATTAACGGCAACTTGTATCAAATTTCATCCAAATCGGTTCAGTGGTTTAGGCGTGACAAAGAGGCAGTCATCAGGCATCTCAATTCACAGAAAAAAAAACATTTAAAGAGAACGTGCTCACCCCCGCATAAATGAGACCCGCAATCGTGAGGCCGAACTTGATGGAGACGGTCGGGTCCTGCTTGCCTTCCTCTTCAGCGGTCCAGAGGCCGCAGCAGAGCAGCGCCAGCAGGCCCGTGAGCAGCGCCTCCACGGCGGCGGCGGCCAGCGGGCCCACCGCGGTCGGCGCCGTGCCGCCCACCACCACGCTCGCGTCGGCGAACGAGCCCGGCGCCAGCGCCATGAGCGCCGCGAAGCCGAGCACGGCGCCCAGCAGCTGCGCCAGCGCGTAGGCGAGCGCGGCGGGCGCGGGCAGGCGGCCCGCCAGCGCGGCGGCCAGCGTGACGGCCGGGTTCATGTGCGCGCCCGACGCCGGCCCGAACGCCTCGATGTTGGCGAGCACGACGAAGCCGAACGCGAGCGCGGGGTGCGTGAGCGGCGCGCCCGGCGCCAGCATGGTGGCCACGCCCAGCAGCACCAGCAGCGCCGTGGCGACCAGCTCGGCCAGCAGCGCGCGCCACCAGCGCGCCGCCCAGCCCGCCGCGCCGCGCCCTGCGTCTGCAACGCGCCACGAGCCTCGTTTAGCCGATATTGCGGATGGAAATGCATAGCAGCAAAATTTTAATTATCTTCAATATTTTTTATCGGTCACGGTTTGGTTATGAAGAGGTTACCGTTTCGAAATCGGTGTAACGTGGAATACCAAAAATGCTTAATTTAAATAATGAATATGATTAACATTTAAACGTCGGATATTGTCGCCCGTACAAGGTAAACCTAAGCACACGTGCCTCGAGGCGACGCCACTCTCAGCCTTCGTAGTTACCTAAACGTTCGTTAACATTGGATAAGTGGATATAATCCTCCTTGCCAGGGGATAATTAAAATGATGTTTGAATATTGGTACGACATTGATATATGTAAAGCATGTGTACCTTTTCAACTTCAATTTGACATTTACGAGCGATTTTAAATTTTCTTTATTAAATAACTACGATCTATAAATTAATAAATTGGAATAAAAATTAAGATTTATTTTAAGGACACTCCTTCATTTAAAGGTAGATAGAGCTTTTATCGTTTAAGATTTTAAATGGGAGAGTCAATATAGAAGAACTTTTCATATCCACTCCACAGTTAATAATATTATGTAGCTTAATTCTCACCATAATAGTAATTAAATGTATACCGTAATTTATTGGGGCGTTGTAGAATGTAAATGCCCGATCATATTAACACAATGAGTGGAGTTTACTCATTAAATATTAATTTTGCTTCTGTGGCTTTATGTAGATACATGGAATTCGCGATTTTGTGTGTATTCACATTTTTAATGAATGTTTCAATAAATTATGGGACTCCAAATATAAATAGATAGCGGATGTATTTTTCGTTCGCGGTAAGAAAATAAGAATATCATCACAACACACGCCGGCGACCGCGCTAACGCGAAAATACATTTTCGTTTCCAGTATATTATTTATTTACACTGAGCTTTTAAGTTTCACATCACGGAAAACGTCACGGGTACTCGAGTATTTACATCGTGTGAGCCGTCTACTCTAGATTTACAAGGCGAATAGGATCAAGGGTACTGACCGTCGGTCGGCATCTGTAGTTGTCAAATTGGTGGGATATAAAAAATACGAGTTCAATAAGCGCGGGGCGCGAACTCACTGGCGCTCGCGACGAGTTGCGCTTGGCTCGGCTCGGGCAGCGCCGACCGCCCCGCGACCGCGCGCCGCGCACCGCTCCGCTCAACACTCTTCAGCGGCGATCCCGGCGGCGCGCTGACCGCGTCTCTCCTACACCCACTTACCATGCCGTTACTTCATTGTAGGCTAAGATTGTAGGCATGCTATATTTTTTTACAAATTAATTTAGGCTATTAACAAACACGCTATTGCCTTTAAGCCTGAAACCATGAATATCTTACTTACCTACTGTGTGTGTATCATCACTACATAGTATAAAACAAAGTCGCTTTCTCTGTCCCTATGTCCCTTTGTACGCTTAAATCTTTGAAACTACGCAACGGATTTTGATGCGGTTTTTTAATTGATAGAGTGATTCAAGAGGAAGGTTTATATGTATAATAACACCCATCAAATAGTGGAGAAGTACTGTTATTTTTGAGGTTTCTAATGTGATGTCGTAAAAAATTACATTTTTTCCGCTTACATTGCAAACGCAGGCCGAACCCTACAAGTTTTATCAAAATAATGTACTAAGTATTATACACATTGAAAAGGTCTACAGAAAAGTCCGCGGTGGTATATGTATATGTCTATCTCTTATGGATAACCCACAATAACTTTTTTTTGTCATTTACTTTTTACGACAAATAATGGCTAATTTTCGAAGCGATTTTAACCAATACAGCATTAATACTTAACCAATTCTTGAATACATTGTTCATTTAATATAGATCTATATGGCCCATTACACCGTATGAATATTTTCGAAGATATTACAGATTAAAAAATTGCAGGAGGTAGCGTTTGCGGCGGCACCGGCCGGCCGCCCGGCTATATATTTTACTAGCTGCTCCCCGCGGTTTCACCCCCGTGGCTCCGATCCTGTTGGTCGTAGCGTGATGATATATAGCCTATAACCTTCCTCGATAAATGAGCTTTCTAACACCGAAATAATTTTTTAAATCGGACCAGTAGTTCCCGAGATTAGCGCGTTCAAACAAACAAACAAACAACCAAACAAACAAACTCTTCAGCTTTATAATATTAGTATAGATAGTATAGATACCCGTGCGAAGCCGGAGCGGGCCGCTATGTTTTTATATACAACGTTCACAGTATTTCTGTTGTGTATTTAGTATCATCATTGCACCCGTGCGAAGCCGGGGCGGGTCGCTAGTAATTTATATTATGAAAAATAACAGGACAATATTCCTGTCAGGCTTACTGTCAGGTGAACGGAGCCGAGCGTAGATATTTTTTTTATTTAAATGTAACGTTGCAATTGCATATTTTTAAATATTTTTTGACGTTGTAGAGTCGGATAGGTCAGGGCCACAGTCAGGGCTTATTTGAGGTGACTTTTTAATTGTGAAACTACGTTTATATAGTATACACTATACAGTCACATTCATATGGTACCTACTGCCATTCTGACTTTGTTGATCGTAGAGCTGTGCTATTTACGGTTTTAAATCTTTTGGATGCAGCCGGTCACCCGTCACCGAGTCAGCAGCAACTCTATATTTTCATTTTTCAGCGGGAGTAAACCAATTCACATTGATGCGTGTTCAGCTTACCAGCATAATTTTGTTATTATTGTTGGGTGCTGGAGCGCCGACACGACAAGCGACAAGCGGCAAGCTTTCTGACGGCCTTGTCCTCGGCTGTTTTAATTATCTCCCGTCTCGTTATTTGTTGATGTCAGTTACACCGTACTTTTGTTTGGTAGCTTGTCGTATCCTTCGCGATAATATTGCTATGTTAAATATTAGATTCTTAGATTTCACTCGAGTAAGTATACTTACTTATTTGTTGATCTGACTTGATATAATATGTACTTACATAATTTCTAGTACAACGTTCGGTTGTTATAATAATAATAATGTTAAATTATTATTAATGAGATTGTTTTTATGAATGTACCTATCCAATCATTAAATTAAATACATAATATTCTCTAATCTCTACACACAGACATTTAAATCGGACATTAAACAGTAAAGACGTATAATATAAATTACTTATTTACATAGGTACACCAGTGAAATAATTGTTATGAATTCGATTTTCCTCTTATTCAATACAAATATTGAAGTATTGATAGGTATACACAATGACTCTATTATACTATATCATAGGGTATACACTATAGTTGCTGTAGTTTCCGATTGATAAAACTAATTAAGTTTTAGTATAATATTTTGTTTTAGATAACCGATAAAATAACAAAATATAATATACATTATTAGTTATGTATATTATTATATTATATAGTATTATTAATTATATGTACTTAGTTACTTATATAATAATAATCAGTACCTAATATTATATACATAATATTTACTTACCACCGAGTATACAGACAGGGTGTGCACAGGCGAGGTAAAATGACAATAATAACTATAAATTAAACGAGAAATATCCAAAATCATACACAATATTTTGTATGAAAAACAGATGTTCAAAGTTACGTCCTCGCTGTGCAATTCAATGGTGAGCTCTATTTACAGATTCTAAATGAACTTTCCTTAATATTTGCGGAGTAATTACAGCAAAAATAAAAAGAACTAAAACTATGCATATTGTATGGGATACTAGCTTTCCGCCCGCGGCTTCGCCTGCGTTTTCAAAGAAAAAACCCGCATAGTTCCCGTTCCCGTGGGATTTCCTTGATAAAACCTATCCTATGTGTTAATCCAAGTTACCATCTACACGTGTAGGTATTAGATTTATTTGTAATCAGTAGTATTTGCGTGAAACAGTAATAAACATACATCCATCTTCACAAACTTTCACATTTTTAATATTAGTAGTATAGGAGAGTATAGATTCATATCTCATACTAAATGTATGGGAGTGTTAACTGTTAAGTAACTAGTTAAATGTAAAATTTTTGGATATAATTAATTATCGTTTTATTTTTAAAAAGTTTTATTTGTTATTTTATTCATAAGGTACCTAGGTAGGGTATAAATAATAGATACTTTCGATACCAGTTGAATTTTTATTCATATATCTCTCTTTTCTAACCCAGGGTGTATTTGTATACTAAGAAAAGAGATCGGATTCAATGTAAATAAGAAACGTATTTTGTAATTTAAACAAAAGGTGGTGATACGTCCATTGAAATATCTATTTTGATTCTAGATAAGTGATAACACAAGAAAATACAGATTCTGTTTCCTAAATTCTACTGGGTTTTCAGGATTTATAATCTCTTTAATGTAAATTGTGATTTATAATCCTAACCGTTATATAAGTTTAGATTTATGTTATTATCAAGAAATCCGTTAAATAATAATATGTATGGTCTACTTATATCAAAATATGTTATCGCTTGTCAAAGGGCGAAGGGCACCGGGCTATCCGCGCAGGCGCATCACAGATCACAAAATAATAGATATTGACACTTAATATTAATAACTAGCTGCGCTTCGCGGTTTCACCCGCGTGGCTCCGCTCCTGTTGGTTTTAGCCTATAGGCCCTATAGCCTTCCTCGATAAATAGGCTGTATTTTTCAAATCGGTTTTCTGAGATTAGCGCGTGCAAACAAACAAACAAACAAAAAAAGTATAGATTTAATACAATAATACCTACTGTACTGCTTGCAGAAGTCTGCAGTGTACGGGCGTGTGGCTTCAGTGAGCCACGAGGCGCGATTCTGTGGCGCAGTCCCTGGCGGCTAGCACCCCGAAGCTGAAGGTATAGGCGAACACCTGTGTACGCGGCGCCTTGTGAGCGCGCGAGCGTTTGCATTAAAGCCACAACACGAAGCTCGCCTTTTCTCGTAACCAGACCACAACGCTTTGTGAACAATGTTTCGTATGTTTGAGCGTAACATATCACATTAAGGGGAAATTTTAATAGGTACTTACGTAAATTTATAATTTCGTAGTTACCCATCTATTAGGTAGGTACATTACCTTTTTCTCCAGATAGATTAAACGGCGCGGTGGTTGGCATCACTTGCAGTGCTGATACTAGCGACTAGTAAAAGTGGTAATGAGAATAGTTTATATTTGTTTAAGAGGCCAGTCTCCCTCCCGTCACTTGTGCAGAACAAATTGCGGCGACGAATACACGGAAGCTGCTAATTAAGGTATTTGGTGCGGGACATTACGAGCGTATCCGTAATTAATGAAAAATAGACAACGCTTGAGTAAGTTCACACCTATTTCTGAATAATGAGATCTAAATATATCCGCGACCTGTTTACGTTAATTCTATTTCATTTCTTACATCTTTTGAGGAGACCAACACTCGCTCACTCGAAATCGCAGGTCAATTTGATGATATCCCAATAAACATTTCCGTGATGCGTCTAAGTAAACACAATAAATATATGTGTACCGAAATTAAAAATAAAGGTACCGTACCTACCTAGCAAGATACAATCTCAATGGATGATGTCGGAAAGCTGTATACAGGGTGAAATCGTTAAGTGTGCACAGGCGATTATTCCGTAACTATCGCAGATATCAAAAAACTTTATACTGATATCGAAAGCCCTTTACGTCCTAATGAGTAAAATGACAATAATAACTTTTAAAAAATAAAACGGGAAATATCCAAAAAAGTTACATTAAACACCAAAATTTTTCATATTACATGTTTAGGATAGTCATATCCTTAGATATTACTTATCTCATACTAAATGTATAGGAGTGTTTGGTGTAAAATTTTTGGATATTTCCCGTTTTATTTTTATAAAGTTATAGCTGTCATTTTACTCATTAGGTGACTATTGCTGGTATCAAAAATCTTCTAACTGATATCGAAAGTACTTTATCTAATGAGTAAAATGACAATAATAACTTTTTATTAGTCCGGTCAATTGCTTAGTGCTTGGCATCGACTTCAAAAAAAAACACTACTAGGCCTACCCGAATCAAATTTTTATGGTACCAATTCGAAACCATTCCGCATCAAACAAAAATGAATCACGTAAATCGGTTCAGAAACCTCGGCGTAATCGGTGTAAGTATACCTATACATAAAAATATTAAAAAACATACCGGCCGAATTGACAACCTCCTTCTTTTTTGAAGTCGGTTAAAAAGTAAGTAGTTAGTTAAGTGAACGAATTTTTTTCGAAACAAATCAAAACTATTTAATTAAAAATACTAGCGGACAAATTTTGATAGGCTACCTGGTAGAAATCTATTCTCCTAATTATAAGTATACCCAAACAATTGGATTTTAGCAAAAATCCGATGAATGCACTAATCCTGCAGTTGGATCGAGATCCGTACTAAAAGTCCTCATGCCATTTCAGACTACAAAAACTTCATCCAGATCAGATCAACCGTTAATTTATTTGCTCTGTAATTTACTGAGCTAAAGTTATCCTAGTTTAATAGATAGATATATGTATATCAGTCGTGGCCATATCGTAGATTTGCTTATTTCATGAAATGGCCAATTTAGTTTGGCCAGATCGTTAAATCGTCAACGTTTCACGATTTGGTCATCCACGTTTGGCCAGATCGTATAAAATATCTTAGAGAGTCCATAAAACATTCAAAAATACAGAATATTTTAAGAACTTGTTTATTGTCATTTAAGTTAGTGCCGTGGTAGCGCCGGCGAATACCAGAAGCGAATGGTTTTTTCAATAGTAAACAGTTAGGTTAGGTTAGGTTAGACTTTAATAAACAACGCCAGAAGCGAATCGCTTTTTAAAAAAGAAACAAAAATGGTCGCATTTCGCCAGATCGTCCGCGTCGATCTGGCCAAACGTGGATGACCAAATCGTGAAACGTTGACGATTTAACAATCTGGCCAAACTAAATTGGCCATTCCACGAAATGAGCAAATCTACGATATGGCCACGACATATATATATATATATATATATATATATATATATATATATATATATATACAGTTGAACCTCGATAACTTAAACCTCGGTAACATAAAAACCTCTGTAACTTCAAAAAATTATGTGTTCCCTTCCCATCAGAGCCCAAAACCTCTTTAACTTAAAATACGCAACCTCTATAACTTAAATAAATAATCTCTGTATTGGCCCTCAGTAACTTCAAGAAATGTGGTGGCGGTGGTGTCACTTCACTAATGAAGTGACACCACCGCCACCAGGCGCCAAGCAGGTGGATCACCTAAGTGATCCACCTGCTCAGTTACCTGCTCTTACATAAAAAAAAAAAAAAAAAAAAATGTTTCCACAACCTCTATAACATAAAATTGTTTGTCAATAAGTCATTTTGAAAGAGTGTCAAAACAAAAGGTTTCGGTATTTATTGCTTGCACGTGTTTACTATGTATTGTTAACGTAAAAAATACACCTATTGTTTGCTTTATCGAAATTCTTCAAAGCTTTGCGGCGGTTAGCTTTATGACAACGACTTACTTGCATCATAAGTTTTTGATTGTTGTCCTGGAAACATCATTTTACTTACTGTGTGATAAAACTGGCTTAAAATGAGTCCAAAAAGAAAACTAACAACCCTCACCTACGCTGATAAATTAAAAGCTATAGAAGCAGTGAAAAATGGATAGACCCTTGATAACTTAAAACCTCTATAACTTAAAATATTTTGTGTTTCCCTTGGACTTTAACTTATCGAGGTTCTACTGTATATATATACTAGCGGTCCGCCCCGGCTTCGCCCGTGGTACATATGAAAAATAGATGTTGGCCGATTCTCAGACTTACCCGATATGCACAGAAAATTTCATGAGAATCGGTCCACCCGTTTCGGAGGAGTATGCAGACTAACATTGTGACACGAGAATTTTATATATAAGATTTGTGGAAAATGCTGTTCTTCACGATTAGGTACTTACTAAAAACCGCAAGCATGCACACTGAAATTTTGTAGATAGGTGGTATAATTTGTTTTATGTGTCTTGGAGGCGCGACAATGACAACCTTGAACTAGGTGTACCTGTATCATGAAGAAGTGATTTACATATAATATAATATGACGTGTGAACGAAATCGATTTGAATTGTTATATTGTTCGGAGTAGGTTAGGTAGGTTGTTGTTTTTCCGACATTCCTCTAGTGTCAGTTGTTTGCGCATTAAAATATTATTATCTTGTAGTCACAGAACCAGTTTGTGGGAGCGGCTGCCTACTGGCGAGGCGCCTAAATCGGCGTCCGACGGTCCGCGTCACTATGATCTGCCTGTGCCTGCTAACTACTTATCTATTCATTGACGCAAACGATTACTTTTCTAATATTAGAATAGAAATTTCGCAAGTACCTATATATTATATGTACTAATATTTTACATAGGTAGCCTATGTGGAGATTTCATCAAACTTGAAATGTGAGAACCAAAGTAATTATCATAAAAAGCTAGGTAATTTATAGCCTAGTATCTAATCTATGCCTTAGCCTTCACCTCACACCTGTGATGTCGAAGATACTAATTTATAGGTATACCTATTAACTACCTATAAATAAAAGTAATCGCTTATCGCACTGAATATTTCTCATGCTCATGATGGAAGATCAGCTTGTCGCGCCAATTTGTCTCCGCCCCTTTGATCATTTTTTCATTAAAATTATAAATTGATGTATTAAATTGGTAACGAATACTACTTATTACTAATTAAATAGAATGTTAGTACTGTATTGGTGACAAATATCAAATAAAAAGGGGTAGCAGTCAGGGATCGATAATCGATTTATTTGGTGACAGATCTACCATTCTGAGCACAGAGCAAAACTGTTATTATAAGAACGAGAATGTTACTACTGTATTGGTGACAAAATCCATACTAATTTTATAAATGCGAAAGTAACTCCGTCTGTCTGTCTGTTACTCAATCACGCCTAAACTACTGAACCAATTTGCATGAAATTTGGTATGGAGATATTTTGATACCCGAGAAAGGACATAGGCTACCTTTTATTGCGAAATATGTACCACTGGCGAAGCCGGGGCGGACCTCTAGTATCAAATAAAAAGGAGTCGCAGTCAGGGATCGATAATCGATTTATTTGGTGACAGATCTACCATTCTGAGCACATACCTATTATTTAAGTAACAAAACTGTTATTATAAGAACGAAGTTTATATTCATGTAATGCAATATCCTACTTAGGTAATATTATTGGTTATCGATATATATACCTGGGAAGTGGGAACAATTTTTGTTTATCTGAGAACGAAAATATTTCGTGGTGATAGATCTATTTATTAGGTGATACAACTTAATGAAAAATATAAATTTTGGTGATAGAAAATATAGTTCCCATTTTTTTTTGTCAGAAAGAATTGTTGTCATTTGGTCCCATTTTTAATGTAGAGCATTCCTCCCATAGAAAACTTCGTCGAAAGTCGGTTTACTGACGACAGTAATTGAACGTGACAACTTCCGATTGTGCTTCTTTGTCGCTCGTTCCGCGCTCTCGCTTGCACTTCAAGCACGTGGAACGCCTCAGAGCGAGGTAACGCCGTATGAGTCATGCTTTTTCGTGCGTGCAGCCGGCTGTATCGAATTATAAGACGTTGTCACGTCAAAAAAAATAATCATTAAGGCTGCAGTCTAGCAAAATTGCGTTTTCAACAAGTTATTTGACAATTTTTTCCCGGCTAATGAAATGATAAACTGAATTTTTTTTTCTTGTTTATCAATTAGTGTTATATACGCAATGCGCGTGAATTTTTTCACATTTGTAAAGTTACTTTATGTTACCTTAATCAGGCCTTCAAGATAAGTCTCTTTCCCCCAAAATCATTTCGAGCTAAGTTTGTGCACTCACTACGTTGCAACCGATTACAATTTACACAATCTGATCAGCACATTATTATCCTTATATAGTCGTTATTAAAAACTGCTGAATACAATTGCCGAAAAACTTATGATTTTCTTAATTAGAACGTTATAAATTCATTAAATTTCCCATTTTTTGCCTTACAAAATCTATTGATAAATACTGCTAAAACTTATTTTTTCCATTAATTTATTCGAGTTGGTTGAAGAGCAATGAGTATTAATCCTTTAAAAAAATTTTTTTTTGAATTTTGATAATTTTTTAAATATTAAAAAAATATTTAAAATAATTAGGAAAAATCCTAGCGAATTTCTTTAGTCGCGCTCCTTGGGCCGGAGCGTTCTGACGTGTGCTCTACGCTCGATTTTCCTTCATACCGAAGTGAAAGTTGCTCTACTTCATTAAATTTAATATTTTTGTTAATTGATTTTTTTTATCTTAGTTTTGTGCAAATATTCGTATTTTTAAACATTTGATTTCGATATGGAAAATAAACGAAAAAAATACGCGTGTAACTACATACTAGAAAAAAAATTATCTTCGAACATAAAGTTAATGAAACCAAATAGATTGCAAAGGTAACAATTTTTTGGCAACAATTTCTTTATTTTACGGGGTGTCAGTAAAGGGATGTATATTTCTTTAAAACTAAAGTAAGCTCATAAATTTTCTTATAATATAATTTTTTTGAAGTTCCAAAAATGTTTATTTTTCGTTTGAGAAATACGAAATATAATATAAACTTGTATTGAGAACTTGAACTTCCCAAGTTCATGCGAGGAAATCACCATACGGGGAAAATGATTTGTTTACTCCAAAATTGATCCGAGGTTTTTTAATTTTTTCTTCTAGTCATTTTCAACGTAGCGGCATGTTGTTTGATTATTAATTTTGTTACTTAAATACAGGATGTTGGTTTTATATTCTGATCTTACAGACGCGCTGACAAATTTAGTCCGCCATTTCTAGTTTAGTCTACCAACTCTAAGTACCAATATTAAAACGAATGGATTATCATCACATCATCAAAACTCAGATGTAATGGAAGATCACAATAACATAGAAAATTCAGTGGGTGTTGAGAACTAAACAAACAGAAGTAACAGAGACGCGAAGAATAAAAAAAGAGGACGAAAACGATAATTCGTTGATGCTTTCCCTTTTCGACGTATTGTTAGGGTACATCACCAATCTGCAAAAAACAAAACTGATGATTCCCAATTGCTGATTAAAAATGAAAAACAAATAATCGACAACAGTGGTGAAAATTTGCTGATCACAATGAAACATCCTTCAGTAGTAGCAGATTTACTCATTTAAAATGTATCGGTGAACAGCGTAAAGGAGAGGAGGACAGGAAAACATTATGAATGAGGATGGTGGATTGTATACAGGGTGTAATCGATAAGTATGTGCAGGCGATTATGACGTTTTTATTGCAGGTATCAAAAAACTTAAAACTGATATCGAAATTACTTTACCTAATGAGCAAAATGACAATAATAACTTTTTAAAAGTATAACGAGAAATATCTAAAAAATTTACTTTATACACTCCCATATCAAAAAGGGAAAATGGGACTAGTAGAAGTTAAATGTCTAATTCCGGCAAAAGACATGAATGCGGAAGATGCGGTTAAAAAAAAATTTAATATTTGAAATACAATGCAAAAAATAACACTTTTGTCATAGATAAGAATCATTACTATTTTTTCCAAATTCAGGGACAACTAAACGTTGCAGAAGCAGAAGTCTGCTCATTTGCTGTTTGGACTGGAGTGAATCATTCGTTAAAAATAGAATATATAAAAAAGTATGTAACGTTTAGGCAAAATAAAATGATGGGCCATTATCAAGATTTTACATAAATTGCCTACTGTCAGAATTGATTGATTCGAGACTTCAGCATTCGATGCCCATCAAGGACCCATCCTATATCATTCAAGCGATTGAAAAAAAAGAGATAAATCCAGTGGAACCGATAAAGCATCAGAATGCTAGCAAAAGATTTATTAGGTTTATCAATATAAATCTATATTATATTATACATAATATAATAAATCTGTAGAAGACGTGAAGACTGACATCCGCGCGGACGGAGTCGCGGGCGGAAGCTAGTCAGAAATAAATATCTTTTGTTTTCATTTGCGTATTTTTCTATTTTATAATTTTTTAACACAAACATTACATTTTTTTTATTATATACAAAATTTGTTTATCCGCTTTATTAGTTAAACTGAACAACTTTCACTAAGAAACTTAGGTCGAAAAAAATGTATAGAGTTATGCATTTTGTATGAAAAGCTTATTTTTTTTATATTTCGTCCAAATTTCTTTGTAAAAGTTGATCAGTTATATAAACATGAAGTTGAAGATATCAATAGAAAGTATTCGCAAATTTTGTGTACTGATAGAAAAAATCACCCGGTGTAATTTTCACGAAAATTGTTTCAAATTGTCATTTTTGGTACTTATTACGAATATTAAATTATACGAATGATTTAATTTTTAAAAATTAAGTGGAGCAACTTTCCCTTAGTACATTTGTATTATTTATATATAGGATGACAGGATGCATTTGTTTGCACTACTAGACCAAGCCCTTAAGAACGATTGAGGTATGTACCTACTGTTGGTTGAAAAGTTGCAATTATTCATTGAGTAGACGTACTTAACTAATAAAATTATTCTAGGTCTATAAATTCATGTTCCATACACATTCACACAATAGATTTATCGATAAGCACGTTAGTTTAGCATCACAATAAATTACAGGTTTTAAATATTCCAACTACCTATCATCTTCATCATCAACCTGGTCTATTGACTAAATATGGATGGAGATAAATAATTATCGTTATGTTATTGTCACAGTTTATCAAAATAGTACAGGTTTTTTTTTCTTGAACTGGTTAGAGATAGCACCCACAGACCCCTGTATGGTGGGATTTTATTTAAATTATTATGAAATTAAAAATTTGTAACGCCTCTCATATTTCAATGAGCAATACGCAAGCATGCAAAAACGCAGAGGCCTCAAACATTCAAATATTGTATCTTGCAGTACAATGACGGATTAGTAGGTGTTCCATATTTGCATTTCGATTTTTTTGTGAATTCACTTGACCCTTTGTACGTTAAGTAATCGTACAGACAATGAGGCTTTGCGGAATACGATCCACTGATGTCGCACTTTTGCACGCCTCATAAGCGAAGCGTTGAGGTGGGTACTACTGTCACTTCGCGCAAAACATCTGATTTTTCAAACTTAAAATGTCTTTATGTATCATACATTGCACTTGTAAGATAATACATACACACACATATTAAGAAAAAACACTATTTTTAACGTTCATGATATTTTTGATGTCATTTTTGTTATTTAAACTAGTTAAAAAACAGTTTAAAAAAGTTCTGTCTTGGACGTCCGTGTGTCTGTATGTGCGGATCCTTTTTCTTGTTAACACGATAGCGACCGAAATACTTTACTAATCGAGTCTTTTTTTTTTCTCTTACGCTTGAGTATGCTCAGGAATAGAACCCTTTCATTTTTCAGGGTCTGATTCGATGTGGTTTAATTGTTATTAAATAAACAAAAATAATAATTAATAAATATTTATTAAAAAAAAAATTATGAGGCGTGCACTTTTGGATTTTCCAAATTATTTATAATTTTGAATTATTTTAACTTTATTTTAATATATTAAAATCAGTTCGCGTCTTGTCTGACAATGTCTTGACAAAACAATTGATCCAAAATACCAAATATATAATTTTAATAATTGGTGCGCGGGTTCGACTCGCACTTGGCCGGTTTATTTTATAATTGAATAGTGAGCACTTAGAAAATATTGGACGTGTTACCAATATCTTCTCAAAAATGATCTCCGGTAGCATCTTTGTCACTTTATGAGATTGGATCATAACGAACTTATCATTTTATTTATCTAAATCTAAAATTACAACATGAAGATTCTTATCACTTCGATAAGATTAACAATTAAATAAAACACCTCTCTCGCATACAATAGTATATTATAGTATTAAATATTTATATATGCTTACAATATTTTACAATTCTGTAGGTAATTTTCAATAAATTGATATCTATAATTAAAGGAAATAGACGTATAAGTAGGGACAGGCGTCGACACCTAGTGTCTAATTGTACAAATGGATAATGGGAACGAGGTGTCGTCGCTTCAGCTATAGTGTGTCGTATTCGGGTTGATCTGGTCACGAGGTCGCGTGCAGCTGAGCGCGCTCCGCTCGCACCCGCACGGGGCGAGCTCGCACGGGGCCGCGCGCCACACGCACCGGTACAGCGCCGTGCACACGCACGACCCGCTCAGCGGCCCCACCCAGTACACCTGCGCACACACGACATACAACTGTTATTTACACCCGGCTCTACTGGCACGATTTCACGAATAACACGATCTAGATATAGGGAATCAGGGAGAGACGTAAGGCCCGCGATAGCCGTAAATTCGGTATCCTGCCTTTTCGCAGAAAATTGTTCGGCAGATCGGCTTTTTATACATTGATGTTATGATAAAAAATTAAACTGTAGGTACTTATATCGCATGCGTATCTTTTGGCGCAAGCCTGTTTTTTTTAAAGGTGACAACAGAAGTCTTAGGTAGGTGACGAAGCCAGAAGCGAATCGCTTAAATTGTAAAAGGACACAGTTAGGTTAGGTCACATTAAAGATATTACATAATTATTTAACGAAATCCAACTAGATTTGGTAAACCATATACAACTAAATGCATATTACGCAAACCCAAACCTGTGCCCAAACATTCTGTTACTTAAAAGTTGGCAGTATAAAAAGTGTCATTATGTAAAGCAGACCAAACGTACAGTTGGTAACTGTATGTGGTTGGGAAATAAAACAAACTTATATGATAAGTTAGCAAAAGAATATTCGGCGAAATAAAATTCAGCGAAGTAAAATTGGCAAGTGAATCTGGCACACAATTTTCGGCGAAAAGGCAGAGATTTCCGTAACTTCGTATACGTGGTGGTGGACCGTGGAAGTGATATTATGAGTAATTTGTTTTCTCTCGGTTAGACAATAATTTGGTCACCCATTGGTGTTCCCAGCGCGCGGCGAGCAGCGCGGGCGCGAAGCTGCGAACCGGGTTCATACTGGCGCCCGATATCTCGCCCTGCAATTTTACACGCTTATTTGTGTGAAACAGAACTGTTACAATAGAAATTAGGAGTCTTAGTATTCGTCAGTTCCTCGTGTACGTACGCGCAAAATAATTATTTTAATCATAAATTATTTTCTTAAACTTCAATAAAATAAGTTAATGTCGGTCCACAATGGATTAGAAATATTAATAATTTAAAATAAAATTTCAAATCGTCAACGTAATCAACCGTCGACATAAGAATGAGATTATTATTATCTAAATTAAAATACTAGGCTACACACTTTCACATCGTTTGAAGTGTTTGGACAGGTGCGTGAGAGACTAGTGTTCAAGTGTTCACCGCAAACAGTGTACTTACGGCGGCGAAGGTGAGCGCGGCGACGGCGAGGCCGATGCGCAGCGGCCACGAGTCGCGCAGGCGCCGCGTGCGCGGGTCCCAGGCCGCCAGGTTGGCGAGCGCCAGGCAGCCGCCCAGCGCCGCCTCCGCCGCCGCCGCCTGCCGACACACCGCACCTGCCAGCGTTGCTTGCGCAGCGCCCGCGTCCGATAACAAACGTCCGTGTCGGTCGGCCGATTCATAACTCATGGGCTTGGTCACGATTAAAATAGGTAGAAGTAGAGATAGAAAAAAGATGCTTATCACCGACAAATAAGTTATTCGTTTTGTTAACCGTATGTCTGTCAAGACCCTTTTTCCTAGGAACGCGTGGAGATATCAAGCTGAATGGAATCAAAACCGTGTACACAAAAATGGAAA
The DNA here is from genome assembly GCF_061535395.1 of Colias eurytheme. Lineage (NCBI taxonomy): Eukaryota > Metazoa > Arthropoda > Insecta > Lepidoptera > Pieridae > Colias > Colias eurytheme. The sequence goes on along the minus strand of NC_142988.1, from coordinate 13,013,865 downwards.
TTTGGTAAAAACTAAAAAGCAATAACTTAATGACATAGTATTACTTACTTAGGAATAATTACGAAAAACATGATTTTTTTAGAAAAGTTCCGCCGTTTTTTGACAATAACGCGAATAATATTTTTTGCGGAATCACTGTAGTTTTTATTTTAATGAAAGTATTTTTCTTTACTTTTCCCCATCTTTCAATATGTGTATCATTAGGATTCTAATATTCTATATTTGAAGAACTCCCGATATTCTGAGGCTATTCACGAATGTACCTATTTTTTGATATTTTCATAAGTTGTGACCCGCTGCGCTGCAGCGCTGCCCCAACAGAACATAATATGAAAATGACTGAAACACATGAATGTCTAGTGAACACAGCGGGAGGGGTAGAACTTACCAATGAATAGAATTTAAAAACTAAAATTTAAAGCCGGTTTGTTTTTTTCCACACTAATTATTGATATAATGTAATGATAACATATTATAAGAGAGCGTCACCTGGTAGGGCGGCACGCGGTCGGCGGGGCGCGTGAGGCAGGCGGCGGGCGCGGCGCCGAGCGCGGCGGCGGCGGCGGCGCCGAGCAGCGCGCCCGCCAGCTGCGCGCCCGCCAGCGCCAGCGCCCGCGCCGCGCTCTCGTGCCCGCCCAGCGCGCGCGCCAGCGTCACCGCCGGGTTCAGCTGCGCGCCCGAGATGTGGTCGAAGCACTGCAACAAGTGCGTTCAAAAGATAGTTAACACCCTGAAAAGACTAAGTTAGTGGTAGACCATATGGACTAAGCGGCCTTAAAAAAATCGTTCATACGACGATAAATACCTACTATAATAAATCCATACTTAATATTATAAATGCGAAAGTAACTCTGTCTGTCTGTCTGTTACTCAATCACGCCTAAACTACTGAACCAATTTGCATGAAATTTGGTATGGAGATATTTTGATACCCGAGAAAGGACATAGGCCATAATAAAAGGTATTTTATTGCGAAATATGTACCTACCACGGGTGAAGCCGGGGCGGACCTCTAATAATATTATAAATGCGAAAGTGTGTTTATTCGTATTAATGTGACATGGCCATGGGTAACTTTTGACAGCGGTGAAACGACTCATACATTTGTACATTAGTACGAATTTAACATCAGGGGAAAAGAAAAATATATGAATATTGTTTTCAATAAAAATGATGATGATGATAGTGTTCACGAAATTAATAATAATTCCATTATTCCAGGGCCCTGGTGAAAGCGCCCAACGACCGGGCGAGTCTATACGTTCGCTAGCTATGCAGATACTGAGTCATTCTGCGCACGCGCGGCCTGTGGATAGAGAGCATAGCGTACGGGATGTGGGTGGGAATAGATGGGTGGTTTACTTTAATCAGTCGTAAAAATTTCCAATTTTAGGAAGATTAGAAAAATGATTTTAACAATAGTTAGGGAAATTTCGATTGACAGAAAAATTACGATAAGTCAGGAAAAATTTCCATAAGTCGGGAAAATTTCTATAAGCTAGAAAATTTCTATACTTCGGGAAAATTTGTATAAGTCAGGAAAAATTATATTCGCCAGGAAAAATTCTATAAGCCAGGAAAATTTCTATACGTAAGGAAAATTTTTATACGCCAGGAAAATTTGTATAAGTCAGGAAAAATTATATTCGCCAGAAAAAATTCTATAAGCCAGGAAAATTTCTATACGTCAGGAAAATTTCTATACGCCAGGAAAATTTGTATAAGTCAGGAAAAATTATATTCGCCAGGAAAAATTCTATAAGACAGGAAAATTTCCATAAGAAAGGAAAATTTCTATAAGCTGGAAAATTTCCATAAGTCCGGAAAATTTCTATACGTCAGAAAAATTTCTATACGCCAGGTAAATTTCTATAAGACAGGAAAATTTCCATAAGAAAGGAAAATTTCTATAAGCTGGAAAATTTCCATAAGTCCGGAAAATTTCTATAAGACAGGAAAATTTCCATAAGAAAGGAAAATTTCTATAAGCTGGAAAATTTCCATAAGTCCGGAAAATTTCTATACGCCAAGAAAATTTATATACGTCGGGAAATTTTCTATACGCCAGGAAAATTTATATACGTCGGGAAAATTTCTATACGTCAGGAAAATTTCTATAAGCCAGCATTTTTATAAGCCAGCAAAATTTCTATAAGCCAGGAAATTTTCTATACGTCAGGAAAATTTGTATAAGTCAGGAAAAATTATATACGCCAGGAAAAATTTTATAAGCCAGGAAAATTTCTATACGTGAGGAAAATTTCTCTTTGCCGCAAAAATTTCTATAAGTTAGGAAAAATCCATAAGTCGGGAAAATTTCGATAAGACAGGAGAATTTCTATACGTCAGGAAAATTTCGATAAGTCAATAAAAAATAATATTATATGTAGATAAATTATGATAAAATACGTATTTAAGGCGATAGAAACGATTCAACTATTAATTTATATTTAAACATGGTATGCATAATAAATAACCTTATATTTCGTGTTTCTTAGAAATAATTCGGAAGAGAACTTAATACAACGGTTCCGTGAGATGGGAGAGGATACGGAAGATTGCTCTAAACCGTTTTTAGGCAATTGTGAAGGTAATATTATTATTTATTTAATTAAGTATTTAATTTGATAGATAAATTAAAAATTTAATCAGAGAGATAATGTAAAAAGTAGTTTTAATCCTACTAATATTATAAATGCGAAAGATTGTGAGGATATTGTGTGGGTGTGTGTTTGTTACTCTTTCACGCAAATACTATTGAACCGATTACAATGAAATTTAGCACACATATAGTACTAACTACATATGGTAACTTGGATTAACACATAGGGTAGGTTTTATCCCGGAATTCCCACGGGAACCGGAACTATGCGGGTTTTCCTTTGAAAACGCGGGCGAAGCCGCCGGCGGAAATCTAGTAATATATAAATACTGATATCTTCTTATATATAAAAATGAATCGCAAAATGTTTTGGTAAGCGCATAACTAGAGAACGGCTGAACCGATTTCGATAATTCTTTTTTTATTATATTCCTTGAAGTACGAGGATGGTTCTTATGTAGAGAAAACGTAAATATTATGTACCACGGGCGAAGCCGGGGCGGACCGCTAGTTATATATAACAATGAATCGCAAAATGTGTTGGTAAGCGCATAACTCGAGAACGGCTGAACCGATTTCGATAATTCTTTTTTTATTATATTCCTTGAAGTACAAGGATGTTTCTTATGTAGAGAAAATGTAAGCATGTACCACGGGCGAAGCCGCGGCCGGGGCGGACCGCTAGTTAGAAATAAATAAAATTATAAATAATTACATGTAAGTACTTACTCATTTTATTTACAATTAAAAATAAGTACCCCGTGAGCGGGGGGACAGTTATTTCGATCCCTGTTTACTTTTTTTAATTGACTTTACCACGAAGACTTTTAAAATAAAATATAATAATATCGTCGGTGGTGTCGAGGCGCGACGTACCTGCACGACGAGCGCCACGGTGAGGCCGGCGGCGAGCGCGCGGTGCGCGGGCGGCGGGCGCGGGGCCAGCGCGTCGCGCGCGGGCAGGCACGTGAGCAGCAGCAGCAGCGCCGCGCCCGCCAGCTCGCCCGCCGCCTGCCGCCACAGCGCCGCCCGCCCCTCCCTCCTCTTGTCCTTCACGCAGATCTCATACTCGCGCGCTGTATAGCATGTAGGTACGATATAGAAGACGTACATTTAGTACGAATATCGCGCTACCTTCGATTTTATTTATAGAAGGTTCGGTAGTAGATATAAGTTTTCTTCTATAAATAAGACAGGCTGACGTAAAAATCTACCACTCTATGAACGGTTGACTTTATAATTTCTTCAATATAATGCGTTAAAACTTAAAACTAATTCAACGTCAAGCCGGAGGAAATTACTTTGTTTTACGTACTTTGAAAGTCGTTTGAACCACGAGATACATTCAGTGAAATGAAGGAAAATCTACAATGTTTTTACGAAAATCACCCTTGGGGTGGTATAGTGGTTCCGTGAATAATATTATCAAAAGATTTTTCCGAATATGTACAGTTTTAATAATTACGTGAAAGTACTCACAGTCTGTCATCACGCAGGTCGGCCCGTCGTCGTGTACCATTGCTGGAGATCACAACACATTTACCCAGTGCTCTGCTCGGATCGCTCTATAAACATTGATATCACCGCTGGAGCTGTGTAATCTAATGTAATTTTACGACGTTATTATTGAGATTAAGGATTTCAATTCCTCGTCTTCTTATCAACGTCGTACAAAACCATCTGAAATACTTCGAATGAAAAATAAGGCAAATTTTGATAGTTTTTGAGCTATCCAAACGCAACAACACGTCATTTATTATGGCATGTTTGCTCTCGCTGGCGTACACACTACGCAGTCTCTTAGCTCTTTATCTTATGAAACAATATCGTCTAATATTTGCCGAGCGCCTCATCGAGTCGTTGCGCTAAACATCACCTGTCGATAATGTTTACTCGGCTGAGACACCAATGCGGTCACCTTCACATCCTCATTAGGAAGTGTCACCGATGTGCTATCAGCTTACTACCGGCACTAATGTTTCTGTGATTGTTGATAGCAAATAAATTATTTCCCGAATGATTATAAGCACATAACGAAAATTTTATTTTTTTGGAAAAATTAATTAGGATGAGAATAATGTTTTCTGATTAGAATTTATACTACGATTAGAAGCTATAATTTGATACAACTCAAAAATGCATGTTGTATTTGCTATGCATGCTAATTTATGTCACATACTCAAAATATATTATTATAAATATAAGATGTACATATGTTGGCAAATCAAATAAATAAATAAATTATATTACATTGACTATTGGATAGAAGTTAGAAAAGCCTCACTTATGACTTAACACACATTATAGCGCAGTTACACGTACCCTTGGCTATTTTAGTTGTTATATGACACTGTTACACTTTATTGCTTATTTCATTGCTTTATGAGTTTTCTCGATAAGATGAGAGAATTTTACTCTTTTCGATGAACTATCTATGTATATTGGGTAAATTTATTTCGACACGTTTATTGTTTGGGTAAAGTGAATAAAAACACATAAAATTATTATTAAACGTTTATTGATTATCTCTTATTTAAGAACTTATCCGCTACAAAATACAAAGTCATAATATTTAATAAAGATTCAAATAAACTCGTAGAGAATACGCAGCGTCGAGCAGAGGTCGGGAGCGCAGATTCAGCGGAGAGGGGTCAGGTGAGCGCGCGTTCTGCAAAGAGGGGTCAGACGCGCGGGTTTGGCGGAGGGGTCAGACGCGCGGGTTTAACGGAAAGGGGTCGGCCGCGCGGGTTGAAGAGAGACGTCTAGACGCGCGGCGGCAGCGCGGCGTCGAGGTCGCGGCGGCGCGCGGCGAGGCGCTGGTGCAGGTAGCGCGCCACGCCCTCGCCGCACCAGCCCTGCGCGTAGAACGCCGAGCGCCGCTCCTCCTCCGGGTTGCCGTTCGCGTTGCCGCTCATCGTCTGCAAACACGCGCCGGTCAACCACACGTAAAGGCGACGATATAGGGTCGCAAGACGTTATGCTACAGACTAGACTGTGCACCGTGGCGCAAATAACGGGCCGAGTGGGAGCGTTAGTTATAATTTTCATTCGTAGCTAATTAATACAATTTTTATCGCAGTGTTATCTCTTACGTGCTCGTGGATTTCAGTCTTAAATTTAAATATTTTTTACCGATATTTCGTGAGATGGTGCTAAGTCATAAAAAATTCACGGTCACCCTGACTACCATTTCTACAAACGACGATGATTAACCGATCAAAAAAGTTGTCAAAACATTAAGAAAAGGACCGATTCCTTTTGAAATACCTCTCGCTCGGACTGTTTTTGGTTAGCTTCCGCTTACAAGGAAAAAGCAAACTTAAGTGTTAAGTAATAGATCATATTTTATCAAAACAAATATTTTTGGTGCACAGTCTAGTTAACAGTATATACTATATACATATATGTATAGTCTTTAAGATGACGGCAATGAATAAGGCTCGGGTTAGAGAGAGATGGATCATAGCAATCTTATAGACCAGTACAGAGCGTTCTGAATTGTTTAAATATAAAAGTAACAGAAATAAAATAGAAATGCGTGCTTTCCGTAACAAATTACTTCATGGGTCTGTGGCGACCGCCGACCGGTTTTGCACATTGGTGTAAAAACAAGATTTTGTTTATTATTTTCATCCCTCGATTTTTTTTATACCTAATATCCTGAAAACTTGACTTGTATGTCTTAACCAGTTTACTTTTTTCATGTTATATCAAAAGTCTCCAAATTTTCAATTAAAAAATCTCACGTTAAAATATCAGATTGATATTTCAAGTTGGTGGCTTTTGTATTCGTTGAAATGTATCTCCATAGAAATTTTTCAGAAAATGGAGAATTTAAGATTGAATAATAGGGTGATGTTTTGATATTGAATCAAAATAAAGAGAACTTATTTATTCCACGATGTTTGGTGAGAATTTACATTTTTAGGTCTCAAACATTAAATATTTAACACCTTTTTTTTTCAAATATTTTTTATGGTTCCGTACCCAGAGGATAAGGACTCTATTACTAAGCCTCCGCTGTCTGTCTGTCTGTCTCCAGGCTGTATTTCATAAACCGTGATAGCTAGTAAGCTGAAATTTTAATTAATGATGTATTTCCGTTGCTGCTATAACAACAAATATTAAAAAGTAAAAAAAAAACTATACTAATGGAGGTCCCTATACAATAAAACATGTTTTTTTTTTCGTATTTTGCTCAATATGCTTAACAACAAACATTATTTTCTATTATATGTAGATGATAGTGCGGTACCCTTCGTGAGCGAGTCCGACTCGAACTTGGCCAGTTTTTTCCCTTTTTTTTGACTCAATATCGTAAAAGCACCTAAATTTTTCTTTTCGTACCGAACAACCCTATCTGCACCAGTGAATTAGTTGTTATCTATGCGGTAACACAACTGAGAATGTTGTTTTTCTTATAATATACAGGCTGTTCTGTTAGTGTAAAAACCGTTTGCCTTGAAACCAGTGGTTTGGTTTCACTGATATAACGAAAACACAATGAATTTTTTCTTCTTTTTTAAAAGTAAAGTCCAATTTATACAAGTGCAGGCAACGAGACGGAGCGCGGGAAACATCGCACACCGCTCGCCGCTATAAATTTACGGATATTATGGATGGATAATATCGATGAATGTAAGAACGGACAGAAGTATATTCATTTTTGAAAGAAAATAACGTTTATTTTTAAATTCAGATAAACATTTTTGTAATTAAGTCAACTATGTTTTTAGTGGCAACGGTGTTTATCCTCACAGTCTGTAAATAAACGGAAAGGCGGGTCACCTTGAGGTCTCGCGCTTGGCTGAGCAGCCACTTCTGCGTGAACTGCTGCGGGTCCTTGCTGAAGCTCAGGAAGAACTCGCGGTTCGTCTTCAGCTGGTTGATCGTGTCCACCTGGCGAACAGTTATATATGCAGCAATGAAATCGTTTTAGTTTTATCGACTTCATTGCTTGATTGCATCCTACTGAGTCTACTGTATTTCTAGGGTTAACATTGGACGAGAAACTACAGTGGGGAGCCCATGTCAACACCGCTGCAGGTAAGCTCAGTTCTGCTGCATATGCAGTCCGAAAGGTAAGGCATCTCACCGATGAAGATACGGCTAGATTGGTTTATTTCAGCTACTTTCATAGCATTATGTCCTATGGAATTCTACTGTGGGGCAGGGCTGCAGATATATAAATTATATTTATCTTACAGAAAAGAGCCATTCGCTCTATATATAATTTACGTGCTCGGGACTCACTAAGAGATCATTTTAAGAATACTGGTATCCTTACTGTACCATCACAGTATATATTTAATAATATTTTGCATGTACACAAAAGCTCTGACTTACACAAAAGAGTAGGAGATAGACACGATTATGGTACAAGGAACAGGAATAGAATTGAAATGCCATTTTTCCGATTAGCCAAAGTTAAAAATTCATTTATGGGTCAAGGTATACGCTTATACAATAGAATTCCTCATAATATTAAAGAGTTTAGTAGTTCTAAATTTAAAACTTACATAAAAAATGTACTAGTTCAGAGAGCGTACTACAGTATTCAGGAATATATGGACGATAAAGACCCATGGAGGGTTGTCGCGTAAAAACCACAGGACAGTTCTTTGGCATATTATGTAGTTAGATATAAGTTACATATTATGTAAATTTATTGACATTATTTTAAAAAAGCAACTATGGAGTTTCTTGCCGATTCTTCTCCATAGATACTGCTTTCCGAATCGGTGGTAAATGTTAAAAATACTATGTAATGACGATTCGAAAGTGCTACTAAATAGTAGTCTAATTGAATAAATGAATGTTTGAGTTTGAGTTTGACTAGCTAGTGAACCGAAGCGTATAGACATCGAACGGGGACTCACGGTCTCGTGTATCTTGGCGTCGAGCCCCTGGATCTCGTGCTGGTTGGCGGTGCTGAGCAGGAAGCTGTTCATCTGCGCCTTGAGCGAGTCGTCCACCTCGACGTCGATGTCGTAGCAGGCGGTCTGCTTGGCGTCGTGCGGCGGCTCCACCGAGATGAGGTGGTTGATGACGATGGGGTCGGGCGCGTGCAGCAGCGGCGCCAGGCGCGCCGGCACCTCGGCCAGCTTGAGGCGCGCCGTGCCGAAGATCTGCTCCAGGTACTTGTCGCACAGCACGACCTCGCGCTCGTGCGGGTCCTGCAGGCGGTGCGTGCGCACGTACTGCCACAGCGCGTTGACGATGACGGGCCGCGCCTGCGTGTGCACGCCCAGCAGGCGCGCCAGGCGCCCGTCCAGCTTGAACTGCAGCGGCTGGTAGTCCAGCAGCAGCAGGATGGTGCAGCGCACGTTCTTGTAGCCGGGCCGCTTCACCTGGAAGCCGTCCGTCTCCTGCGTGGTGAGCGTGCGGTGCCACTCCACCAGGTGGTTGTCGGGCCCGTACAGCTCCTTGTCCAGCTCGATCACCAGCGACTTGAAGAACGACGAGAACTTGCGCTTCACCTGCGACGGTGCATACGCGTGTTTCCTCATCCGAAAGAGCACATGTGTCGTGGCCGTATCGTACATTTGAGCATTTCACGAAATGATCGATCGTTTCGTGAAATGGTCGCATTTCATGAAATGGTTGAATGTCTATTGGCCACATTATGATGTGGCTCGAGCAGATCAATAATAAAAAATCGTTTCTCGATCTCGATTTTTCATGAAATGATCAAAGTGATTTGATCATATCGTAAAATAGTTGCATTTATTATTGGTAGAGGCGCTGCAAGCGCTGTGTTTATGTGATAAGATGGCGGCCGCTGGCAAAAATTTAACTATTCGCAGTTAAAAACTTCATAATTCGTTTAATTACAATATGAAGAATGTCATAACAAAGAATTTACGACGAAGAGGTTCGAGTACTATGGAAAATGCGGATAAACTCAAACTCTTCTGGCACTCGCCGGCCGCTGCCGCTGCTCGCTCGGCTCGTGCGTTGTTTACTAAAGTCTCACCTAACCTAACTGTTTTATACTCTAGTAGTAGTATTCTAGTATTCTAGACTCACTATATTTTATACGATCTAGCCAAATGTGAAACTTTAACGATTTAACGATCTGATCAAACTATGTTGAAATTTTATGAAATGCGACCATTTCATGAAATGTTCAATCATATGGCCACGACACATATACCAGAAAAAACTGAAATCATACAGTTAATACAGTACAAACTGTTCAGTTATAGGACAGCACATGCAATACACATGTTACGATAACAATAACATTTTAAACTAAGATAACCTTATTTGGATCATTTTTTGAGTCATCCAACAGGCGCCCTTCGACTCTTAACTCCCAAGAGGCTACTGCATTGTCGCCTTGACCTGTAATATAATCGACATACATCAAATCAAATTATAATAAATCTGCTTTTAGTACAGTATGTGGCACACAACCACGACTAAAAATATCTTTCATACTTTTTAGAGTGTGTTTTAGTATTCGGGTTTTACTTTTTTAACTTTATTTTTATTTTACTTATTTTATAGTTATGTACTGATGCGCATCCATGTTAAATGATTACATATTTGAAATGTCCTAAGAAAGCCCTTTCATTTGTTACCCCAACAACATTTATATTTAAATTATTTACTTCAAGTCCCCTAGAGGGCGCTATAGTCAATTGCACGTAAAATCATGCAATCTTTAACCAGCTGCAGCGGCTTCTAGCGACACCTATCGATTTGTCTAATTATGCTAATAGTTGAGATGTTATGAGGGAACAGATGAACATCCATACACACATACATACAGGTCAATATCATAACTCTTCTTTTGCTTCACCATAGTCGGTAAAAAGTAGTACAAGAAGGTTTAATTTATTAAATTCAAACTAAAGGAGCAAATTCGTGGGGGGGGGGCTACTTTTTACTATAACAACAAAAAGGAAAACACACCCGGGTAGAATGTGTTGGAGATGAAGATGCGCAGCTTCCTCTTCTGCTTCATGGGCCGCTTGAGCGCCTCCTGTATGTCGAGGCGCTTGCGCATGATGGTGGCGTCCAGCTTGCGCTCGAAGGTGAGCAGGTCCATGTAGGCCTGCGACTCGGGCACCAGGTCGCGCACCTTCTGCGGCAGGATCTTGTCCGCGAGCCGCTTCTTGCGCTTGCCGCCCGCCCCGCCCGCCCCGCCCGCGCCGTAGCCCTCGCTGCATCAGTGCACATTACTGTTCTTAGGTATGCGCATCATATAATATCAGCATCATGGTTTTTAGCATTAAGACGTTGTGCTGAGCCAAGACCTTTTCATGGAACATTGTTTTATGCTTCTTTTTCAGTTTTACCAAATTTAAATGTAAATAGCCAGCGAGAACTCAAACATAGATAAAAAAACTAAAATGTATTTAGTGGAGTGCCTGGGGGTCTTCACCTCGGATTAGAGTTATAGTGAATGAATTATTATGATCGATGTGGGTTATTGTTTTTTAAACTATAAACTGCAATGTTTACCCAACATTTTTTTGTGCACTCCATTGTTTTTTTAATTGTATACATGAGAGCTTTTCATTAATTATATTATGTGACGTGGACGCTTACCCGGTGTAGTGCTGCGGGCGCTGCTGAGGCGGCAACGGCGGTCGCGCGTCGGCGGGTCGTTTGGCGGGCTGCGGCGGCGGCGCGGCGGGCCGTGGCGCGGCGGCGTAGGGAGCGGGCGGCGGGCCGGCGGGCGCACCCGCCGCGCCCGGGCCTGCCGCGCCGCCGTACGCGGGGCCCGCGCGCACGCCGCCCGCCCCTGGGCCGCCCGCCGGGGGCGGCGTGAACCCACTGCGCTGCTGCAATCACGAGACACGATTATGTTATGACTAGATTTCCACCCGCGGCTTCGCCCGCGTTTTCAAAGGAAAACCTGCATAGTTCCCGTTCCCGTGGGATTTCCGGATAAATTTTATACAAAATAATTATTATGACTACTAGGACTACTATTGCATGTATCAAAGGAATTTTCTATACCATAATATTATGAATGTAGTAATGTAGCATTTTTTATTTTACTAACACAGGGAGTATTAATTGTAAACTTTCTTCCGTCTTTAGTGAAATCAAAAAACCTTCCATTGTAAATAATTGTCATGCTAAATAATGACATAGGTATTTTGAAAATATAATTCTTTAGCACATTGTAAGGTGCTTTCCTAAGAGCACACCGCATGATACCTAATCTAATGTAACTCGGATAAAATCATGCTCCAAACATTATTACTATAGAATTCTCCTAAATTGGTTCCGAGTAAAAAAAAATTGTTTTTGAGTAAAATAAATCGAATGCTATCCCCATTGGGTTGCATCTCTAGTTTCAAACTCTTATGTCTTTACTGCAAACAATCCAATATGACCAAACACAAACATTTTAAACATAAGTTAATAATTTTAATTTGTGATACTTAATTCATCAAATTTTACTTTTAAGTTTTATTTTCTTCATAGCCATTCATTCTTATAATAATTGTGAAAAACAAAGAGCTACTTGTTATATTTGGAAATTTAGTTTTATAGAAACAAATCTACCAAAATTACAAAATGCCTGTATTGCTGGCACAGCACTTTACATAATTTTTTATTCTTTGTATGTATAGTGTATGGTTTTTCTGCATATGTAAGTTATTTGGTTTGTTTCTTACTTACAGAGTTGTAAAAGTACCTATTTTTAATAGATAATAAAATTGCATTACTCTACCATCATACTCACTGGGAAGTTAGGGCCCGCGTAGGGCCTTGGGGGCATGGGAGAGCCTTGGGGCTGCGCCGGGCCCGGGTAGCGCTGCTGTGGAGGCATCGGGCTCGAGGGCGGTGCGGGACTCGGCCCACCCGTAGGAAATCTTTGTGCCATGTTGTGAGAGCACTAATAAACTTATTTCATACTTCAAACACGCGAATAGTAGGTAGGTATTATGTTGTCACTGAGTTTGTCCTATATTATACCGTACAAATAGCATCAAAAAGAGTTATTACAATAAGCAGTTTAGAAATTATCAAAGTCTTAATAACTCCGATAATTATTTGACCGCATTAGTAGACAATTTACATTTACAAATATAAATTAATTTTCACTCGTATGTTGTCAAGTTATTGACCAAAGAATATATTATTGACATTTAGTTGACAGTTATCGTAGGGGACGCGGACGCCATTTCTATTTTTTAACGTAGTAATGGATGATGGTCTTTTGGCCATTCTGTAATCACAGTTTCTAGTTATAAATTATTGTAATAAATAGTAGTTCAGGATCCATCACCCATTTATGCACTTGATTAATATCAAGCTAATTTTCCGTTAGTAGCTTTATTTTGATGAGACGCTCAATAATTTCTGGTACGAAACTCAGTGGCGGCGCTAGGCGTCGGCGACGTCGGCGACCGCTGACGGCCTCGCACCTGAGGGGCCTCGCAAAAGTTTTACAAATTATTTAAAATTTATTTATTTTTTCTTATTTATTTTTATACACTTGCGTGAGTGAAGTGTGTGAGTAGTACTTTAGGGGTATTATCCAGAGTCATCTTATTATTTATTTATTTTCTTTATTGGAAAACATACAGAGACAAAGACAGAGATATATAAAACAAAAAAAATCTTATTAACTAAAGATACATGAAAATGCCTCCTTATAGTGTTTTCACTGGGAACATATGTTATTATTTTTGCCAACACTCAGCAGTAAGAGCGACAAGAAAAAATAATCGATAAGTAATATTTATCATGCGTACATAAAAACGGAGGTAAACAAGTATTTGCAAAATCTTTACACATTAACATTCTTACATGTTCAATAGCAATTTTTTTACATTCATTTTGTAAGACGAAGAGGAACAAGAAAACATATCAAGATCATTCATATAGGTATTATAAAAACTGGACATTCTGTGAAGAGGCACACGAAGACCCGTATTGGTTCTGGCGGTCGGTATATGAAATAAGTCTTTTGAGCGTGTTGATCTGGATGGGATGCGATAATTTATTAAGCTAAGAAGTTCTGAACAGGCTATTTCTCCTACGCAGATTTTTCTTAACGTGAGAGAATCGATTAAATTTCGGCGCTGACTTAACGAAAGAAAATTGTAACGACGCAAAAGATCCTCGTAATGTTGCCGACCACCACTTAGGCGGAAATTTAGGATGCGTAGAAATTTCTTTTGAACCATCTCCAATTTATTTATGTAAATATTGTAAAACGGATTCCAGATGGGACAGGCATACTCCAATTGAGATTGCACAAGAGTTTTATAGAGACATACAAATGCGTCTCCGTCCTTGAAAGCCTTAGTAACGCGTGTAATAAAGCCCAGCATGCGGTAAGACTTACTGAGTATGTGGTCTATATGTTGATCGAGTATTAAACATTCATCGAAGTAGACACCGAGATCACGAATGCAGGAAACCGAATCCAGTTGGTGACCTCCCAGATTAAATACTGTTGGAATTTTGTTGTTCTTTTTAGAGTAAGTAATATGTTTACATTTATTATAAGCCAAAAATAATTTATTGCGTTTACAATAATCATCCAATCTATTTAGGTCATCTTGAATATGAAGTATATCCTTGGTATCAACAACATTAGAGTACAACTTTAGGTCGTCTGCATACAACAAGAATTTACATTTTTCAAAACATTGTGAAATATCATTAATAAATAAGTCAAAAAGCAGGGGCCCGAGGATCGAGCCCTGCGGGACGCCCGAGGAAGCAGTAACTTGAGTGGAAGTGTAACCGTTAATAACAACTGATTGTACTCGATTGCTTAAATAAGCAGCAAACCAGCGTAGCAGATTTCCCTTAATTCCATTAAATGATAATTTTTGTAGTAAGAGTAAGTGATCTACCTTGTCGAATGCCTTTTTAAAGTCAGTATATATCGTTTCTATTTGTTGTTTATGATCCAGTGCATTGAATAAGTAATTGGAAAAGACAAGAAGATTCGATACGGTTGACCTACCAGCGACAAATCCATGCTGTTGGTCTAAGATGAGATGTTTTAAACTCGAATAGATGTGCCGGTGTATTAAAGTTTCAAATACTTTGGGAATGGCCGAAAGTATCGAAATGGGGCGGTAATTCTCTACATCATTTCTCTCACCAGATTTAAAGATAGGTGTTATGTAATATGCTTGCTTCCATATATTTGGGAAGGAACCAGAACTCAAGCATTTATTAAAGATAATCTCCAAAGGGGTACAGAGTGTTTTACTGGTTTGTTTAAGAAAAACTGGGTTTATTTTATCCGGTCCTGGACCCTTGTTCTGATCGATGTTTTGCAAGGCAGCGCGTATATCGGATTTAGTAAGACGAATGCAATTTATATTTATGTGCGTGTTATCATAATGACTGTCTGTGAGAATATTATCCACATTGTATGCTGCAGCGGATGTTGGCTCGAACACTGACTGAAAATATTTTGAAAACATTTCAACTATAACATTTGGATCGTCAGATTTAGAATTCGCCAACTTCATGACACGTGGGTACCCCGACTTAGAATTTTTTAGAGAAGACGTGTATTTCCAAAAGTACTTAATATTTTCTTTAAGAGACTTTTCAATGTTAGCCGTGTAATTATTGTAGCATGTAGTAAGAAGCTGTTTCACTCGCGTTCGTAACAGGGAAAACTCTTGATAATCTCTTAGAGAACCGTAAGTCTTCCATCGCGTCCAAAGTTTACGCTTACGCCTTAAGGCTTGAATTAAACATTTAGAAAACCAGACTGGGTATTTTGTGGACTTTACTTTAACCAAAGGAATGTGTGTGTTAATAATGTTGTAAATATTTTCGTAGAAAATATCAATTGCTTTGTCCGATGGAAGAGGTGTCAGTAGAGTGAACCAGTCTATATTATTTATTTCAAAATTAATTTGGTCATAATTACCTTTAAAAAAGTTCCTTTTAGCTAATAAGTTCACAGGCATCACGTTAGAAACAGATATCGAGCATACTATGTCTAAGGCCGGGTGATGAGGGACAACATTCAATAAGGGATCAGCAGAAGATTGAACACGATTGGGTATATTAGATAGTACTAAATCAAGCAGTTTCGCATTTTCGTTATAAATACTATTTGATTGCTTTAGGTTCATAAATGACATGGTATACATCAGAGATTTTGATGTTTCAGTGTGCACGGTTCCAAGAAAGGCGTCTGAGTTATCAAAAGACCATTTTATATATGGCAGGTTGAAATCGCCGATGATTAGAAAATTACTAAAACGTGAACTAGAATATACGTCACAGAGTTTTCGAAAATATGTATCATATAAGATGTTACTTAAAGCCGGTGGAATATAACATACGTTTAGCAACAGCCCCGAATTAGACGGAAAGTATAAAAATATTTCTTCTATTTCAAGTGTTTCGAGTTCGGAAGTTCTCACAGCGTTTAATTCTTTTTTGACAAATACTAACACTCCCCCTCCCCCTTTCTTACCTGAAATTGTGAGATTTCTATCGCGGCGAAAAATAACGTAACCATCTGCTAGAAGCTCCGCGTCCAAAATAGATGATGTCAACCAGGTTTCTACCAATATTATTAAATCATAATTACTCGAAAGAATATTTAATTTTAGTTCAGTGAGTTTAGTTTTTATGCCTCCACAGTTCTGATAAAATATATTCAAAGTTTTAGAATGCATTGTACTTTAGAATAGTATTATAATTATATAAGATAGAAATAAGATATAATTATTCCTTTTAACAATAAAACGACTGTAGAGTTAGTAATAGTGTTCGTGTTCCTCTCCGCATCAAATACAAAATTAAAATAAGACATTGAATAGTTAATATAATTATTAAACAGAGGTACGTAAAGCTGGCGATGAAAAATTAGCGAAATTAAAAAAAAACAACACCAGAATTTGTTGCTTATTTGTTGCTAATTAGTTGCTATAATGACGATTTTGTTGCTCAACCCGTTCGCTGAAAATCAGCAACAGTTCTAGCTTAACGTTAAGGTAGCGTGCAGAAATCGGAAAAAGGGATGGATCGTTGCAAAAATGCAGATGAATTTGTTGCTAATTTGTTGCTGCATAAAAACAGTGAAAATTTTGAATTTTTTTCATTGGCGCCAAAAATAACACTGGCCACGTCAACTTAATTGTCGATTTTCGGTAGTGAAACATAAAAAAAAATTTGTTGCTCCTCACATTGTTCACTAGCAAAGTGTACAGAGCCAGCAACAAAATAGAAACCGGAAGTAGAGTTAATTTTGAAACCGGTTTGCTAGAAAATCGTCCACGCCAGCTTAACTGTCGATTTTCGGTAGTGAAACATAAAAAAAAATTTGTTGCTCCTCACATCGTTCACCGGCACAGTGTACAGAGCCAGCAACAAAATAGAAACCGGAAGTAGAGTTAATTTTGAAACCGGTTTGCTAGAAAATCGTCCACGCCAGCTTAACTGTCGATTTTCGGTAGTGAAACATAAAAAAAAATTTGTTGCTCCTCACATCGTTCACCGGCACAGTGTACAGAGCCAGCAACAAAATAGAAACCGGAAGTAGAGTTAATTTTGATACCGGTTTGCTATAAAATCGTCCACGCCAGCTTAACTGTCGATTTTCGGTAGTGAAACATAAAAAAAAATTTGTTGCTCCTCACATCGTTCACTGGCACAGTGTACAGAGCCAGCAACAAAATAGAAACCGGAGGTAGAGTTAATTTTGAAACCGTTTTGCTAGAAAATCGTCCACGCCAGCAGTAAATAATATTTATTTTATTTTATTGCATCAAATTCCTTTAACAACTGTTTATACTAAAAATACGTGAGAAAATCTAAGGTGCCCGTTTTTCTTGCAAAGAAGTGTATACGTGCTTGAGGAGACGATAACACAATAATTATTCTTATTAATCTTCATGTACTTTGGTACACTCACCACTTCACCGTCCGAGGGTACTACAATGACAAATCGACAGTTAAGCTGGCGTGGACGGTTTTTTAGCAAACCGGTTTCAAAATTAACTCTTCCTCCGGTTTCTATTTTGTTGCTGGCTCTGTACACTGTGCCGGTGAACGATGTGAGGAGCAACAAATTTTTTTTTTATGTTTCACTACCGAAAATCGACAGTTAAGCTTGCGTGGACGGTTTTTTAGCAAACCGGTTTCAAAATTAACTCTACCTCCGGTTTCTATTTTGTTGCTGGCTCTGTACACTGTGCCGGTGAACGATGTGAGGAGCAACAAATTTTTTTTTTATGTTTCACTACCGAAAATCGACAGTTAAGCTGGCGTGGACGATTTTCTAGCAAACCGGTTTCAAAATTAACTCTACTTCCGGTTTCTATTTTGTTGCTGGCTCTGTACACTGTGCCGGTGAACGATGTGAGGAGCAACAAATTTTTTTTTATGTTTCACTACCGAAAATCGACAGTTAAGCTGGCGTGGACGATTTTCTAGCAAACCGGTTTCAAAATTAACTCTACTTCCGGTTTCTATTTTGTTGCTGGCTCTGTACACTGTGCCGGTGAACGATGTGAGGAGCAACAAATTTTTTTTTATGTTTCACTACCGAAAATCGACAGTTAAGCTGGCGTGGACGATTTTCTAGCAAACCGGTTTCAAAATTAACTCTACTTCCGGTTTCTATTTTGTTGCTGGCTCTGTACACTTTGCCAGTAAACGATGTGAGGAGCAACAAATTTTTTTTTTATGTTTCACTACCGAAAATCGACAGTTAAGCTGGCGTGGACGATTTTCTAGCAAACCGGTTTCAAAATTAACTCTACCTCCGGTTTCTATTTTGTTGCTGGCTCTGTACACTGTGTCAGTGAACGATGTGAGGAGCAACAAATTTTTTTTTATGTTTCACTACCGAAAATCGACAGTTAAGCTGGCGTGGACGATTTTCTAGCAAACCGGTTTCAAAATTAACTCTACTTCCGGTTTCTATTTTGTTGCTGACTCTGTACACTGTGCCGGTGAACGATGTGAGGAGCAAAAAATTTTTTTTTTATGTTTCACTACCGAAAATCGATAGTTAAGCTGGCGTGGACGATTTTCTAGCAAACCGGTTTCAAAATTAACTCTACTTCCGGTTTCTATTTTGTTGCTGGCTCTGTACACTGTGCCGGTGAACGATGTGAGGAGCAACAAATTTTTTTTTTATGTTTCACTACCGAAAATCGACAGTTAAGCTGGCGTGGACGATTTTCTAGCAAACCGGTTTCAAAATTAACTCTACTTCCGGTTTCTATTTTGTTGCTGGCTCTGTACACTGTGCCGGTGAACGATGTGAGGAGCAACAAATTTTTTTTTATGTTTCACTACCGAAAATCGACAGTTAAGCTGGCGTGGACGATTTTCTAGCAAACCGGTTTCAAAATTAACTCTACTTCCGGTTTCTATTTTGTTGCTGGCTCTGTACACTTTGCTAGTGAACAATGTGAGGAGCAACAAATTTTTTTTTATGTTTCACTACCGAAAATCGACAATTAAGTTGACGTGGCCAGTGTTATTTTTGGCGCCAATGAAAAAAATTCAAAATTTTCACTGTTTTTATGCAGCAACAAATTAGCAACAAATTCATCTGCATTTTTGCAACGATCCATCCCTTTTTCCGATTTCTGCACGCTACCTTAACGTTAAGCTAGAACTGTTGCTGATTTTCAGCGAACGGGTTGAGCAACAAAATCGTCATTATAGCAACTAATTAGCAACAAATAAGCAACAAATTCTGGTGTTGTTTTTTTTTAATTTCGCTAATTTTTCATCGCCAGCTTTACGTACCTATTAAACAGGGAATAAACGTGTTTAAACGACGACAATTTAGCATGCTTTATAAATAAGTTTTTTATGATTAGTGTAAAGTTAACAGCTAGTCATATGATTTTAATCAAGTCATCAGTACATCGCACATGAATGACCTTGGAATCATCTGTTTTGCGCAACAAAATACAGCTATTTTTCACCCAAGTGTATTTATAATTTTTTTCTTTGGCTAGAATACGAGATTTACTAAAAAGAATTTTATTTTTAAGTGTAAGGTGTTCGTTTATAAAGAAGCGCGTATTTTTTGTTGCATCCGCGGCGTTTGTAGGCGCACCAAAAAGTTAAGCAGTGGTGAGGGAGCGCCGCGCGCGCGCGCCGGCGATCAGGTCGTCGCGTTGCCGGCGGGCGGCGAGTTGTGAGTTGCAATATGATATTTTTTGGGCAACACTATGAAAGTTAAACAATTTCGCGCGCGAGTCTCGGGACGGGGAATCCCCGTGTCGTATATTTGTATTTCATTTTTCTGTGAGCGTAACGTAAACATTAAACAATCATTCCTTCCAGGACTAAAAGTACTATACGTAGGTACATTCCTTCTGTGAATAGAACTATAGAAGTTTCTTTTTAGTTTTTACTTTTTATTGTGTTGTAAAGTCATTATCATCACCCCACGTCAGAATTTTCGATTGAAAATTATTATTAGGTTGCTTTTTTTGGTATTAAGTTGAAATAAGGCGAAAAAATAAATATTTTCAATCTAATAAATTACAGTGTATTTGGGACATAATAAGGTAAGTTTTCACCAAATTTCGTAGAAAAAAAATTTGAAAAAATCGAAAACTTGAGATTGAGATTATGTGAAAAAAATGCAAATACTAAAGTTGTAGAACTTTTTATTACCTACAACTTTGCCATTGAACTTTTTTCATACATAGGACTTGTAGTTTTGTCGGAAATCAAGAGAAACCATTTTTTAGCCTTAGAAGCTCCCCCCCTCCCTCTTCCCGAACTCGGATTGTCTGTAATTTATTTTTCCTTTAATTTTTATCACATTCCCCTCCTTTTCTATTAATGGGTTTCATCCTACTGTGATTTTTTTTGTTTCAAAAATTATCGACACTGGTCTATTCATGTAATCTAACGTTTTCTTTTTGACTGTGAAATAAAAAAGGCCTCGCGTACCTAACGTCGCCGACGCGACGTCCAAGTGTGGTCTAGCGCCGCCACTGACGAAACTCTTGATTGTGGTAGCTTACAGAGGAAACAAGGGTAAAATATTTTGTTTTGATGGTTCTCAAATATTTAAATAATCATAGTACTGACTACTGAGTACTATGACATTTCAAAACATTTAAAGACATCATAGCCCATAGGCTCTATGTATTTTTTTTAATTACGTAGAGTAGGTACCTGTGTACGAAGTTCGATCAGATTCGGTACAATAATGGAACCCAGCTAGAAGGATTGCTTCATGATGTAAGTGATAAAAATTTTTATTAATCTAAATAAACGGTAAGTTTGCTTCATTTTTACCGTAGACCCATCTTCTGCTTTCTTCCGTCTTCATGATAGTGACTTTTATTATTTATTTTTTTTTATTTTGAAGAGATTTGTGAAGACAAAGTCTTTTGTTTTAGTTTTTACATATTTAATGATTTACGATTTTCCAGGATATAAACAACTTTGTTTTATTGGGCACACTCAATCGGCCAAAATCGATAGCTTCGAATAAAAAAACGTGACCAGACTTAAAAAAAATTATGACTGATTTGTTTTACTGTTGGATGGTCAATCATGAATGCTTTAAGCAACCTCGTTAGCTTGAATTGGATCACGGAGAGATTAAAAGATGGTGTTGAGCGTTTAATACTCTGAAATGACTCCTGCAGAGCTCTGCTTACTCTGGCCCACAACCATACGTATTCCCGAGGAGAAATTAACAGATTTAAAAAGTATTATGCATCTCATTCCAAGCAACGCTCAAAATTTTTACAAAAAAATAAAATAAAAATGAAGACCAAAGATATTATAGAAGATGATATCAATGGCTTTTCTGTGACTCCCGATTTTGAAGTAATAGATGTTTACTGTAGATACATTTTTTTTGTAAAATTGTAGTATATCAATTTGAGAATTCTTATTTAGTGCTTTTTATAATAAAAACATGATAAAAGTTAAATAAATAGAACATATAAATGAAATTCTACATAGAACCAAGCCATTTGCTAACTTATAGACCGAGAAATTTCATTATGCAAACAAGAACCAAAGTCTGTTGGTTCTGGTTGCTTTGAAAAGTAATGAAGCTTTTTGTGATTAAATAGAACCAACCAACTTTGGTTCCAGCTTGCATAATGAAAGTTGGCGAAATGGGGTTGGTTCCGCAACCAACATGTAAAAAGTGGTACTTACAGTCTGTAGTCAAAAATCTACCAAATTTTTTGGGAAGGTAGATAACGTTTTATAGAAATAGAAATAGAAATAGAAAGCGTTTTATTTGCCACCATGTAACTCTTAGTAATTAATACACAAAACAGAAAAAAAAGATAGTAATGGAGGCAAAAAGGACTCCCCGTCAGCAAAGCAGCAACCATTACTTAAAATGTATTGCTGCACTGATTTTCAGAGGAGACCACGTGACTGTACAGATGCAATGATTCAGTATTAAAATATGATACATAATATAATTATGAAAGTGTGTTTATGTAGCATAGGTAGAGAAAAAATATAATGTGCACCTTAATTTTATTTTGCGAACAGTGGGAGAGTGTTAGATATATAAAATACCTTAAAATGATCAATGGCTCAAATACGCGGCGACGGGCCGAACTCCTATCGGTAATTGCTTCTGATGCTGGAGCAACAAAAACCTCAGACGTTTTTTAAAACATGGCACTGAAGAAAGATTTCATAAAGGGGGAGGTAAATTATTCCAGCACTTTGAAGCAGCATACAGTTTTAACACTAACTGTGTACTTAAGTACACAGTTAGTGTTAAAACTATTGTTATTGAGTTAACTCAATTTCACAAAAAATATGGGTTGGTCCCTGTTTGCATAAATAGGTCCTATTATAAATGCGAAAGTTTGTGAGGATGTGTGTGTGTGTGTGTGTGTGTTTGTTACTCTTTCACGCAAATACTACTGAATCGATTACAATGAAATTTAGCACACATATTAAAGAAGGTAACTTGGATTAACACAAAGGGTAGATAGGTTTTATCCCGGAATTCCGACGGGAACGGGATCTATGCGGGTTTTCCTTCGAAAACGTGGGCGAAGCCGCGGGCGGAAATCTAGTAGGTATATTATTATAAAGCTGAAGAGTTTGTTTGTTTGTTTGTTTGTTTGAACGCGCTAATCTCGGGAACTACTGGTCCGATTTGAAAAATTCTGTGTTAGATAGACCATTTATCGAGGAAGGCTATAGGCTATATCATCACGCTAAGACCAATAGGAGCTGAGCACTGCGGGTAAAACCGCGGAGCACAGCTAGTAATTTATAATAAATAATATTATGTATGTTTAAATGTGGTACGGTTATATAAAATAGAACAGATTACTAAATACCTACAAAATATTATTCCGCCAAGCCGGATCAACGACGGGGCCACGGGTATGGTAGAATTCCTCCGTGACCCCATCAGCGGCAGCCGGCAGCCCGTCACCAGACACCAGTACAAACAATACAAACGTAGGTGAGTCGTTTTCAAAATAATTGTACATTACTACAAAATGTTTGTCCCCCTAAAAAACCTTCGAAAAAAATATGGTTACGACTGAAATAAATCATTGTTAACGTTTTACAGACTAAACTTAAGCATACTGCATATCATTTCTGATAAAAAGCAATGAATTGCGATTCAAATTCTTACATAAATTTAATGTGAAAATAAAGTAACAAAAAAAGCTCCATACATTTTTTTATTGTCCCCTATGTGGACGACAGTGAAAACCAATATTTTTATCAGAATTTTTGTATGAAACTTCCTATTTTTTTGTATCATAATTAAAAACCAATGTTTGAAGTGTTATATCTGATAGATTAAACTATTTAAATTACCTTAAATAAACGAAGAATTACATATTATAAAAATGTCCCTATCAATCGTTACAATTTCGTGACACTGATTTATTGACATAATTAACCAACTTCTTGTATCACAAAGAAGAGGAATCTAACTCTAATCATTGGCAACACTGGTCATGTCACGAAAAGTAAGGTCACATTAACGCGCCGCCATTTTGTTCGTCGTCCAGACATGGAAGAAGTCCAGTAGTGTGCTGTGCAAAAAATTTAGTTACAATTTCCTAACGACGTATTCTCAACAAAAGTACTTACATTTTGAAGAATTCACCTACCGCAATTGTAATATACTTAAATTATGACTAGAGTAATAGATTACACTTTCAATCAAATGGTAAATGTGATTATGTTTTGTGTAAAAGTATTTCTTAGGTTATTTTTTACATGTTACTGACGAACAATTTCTTGACATTTACTGACGGCAGTAAATTGTAGACGGTAAAGCTGCGGTCTCATGTGTAAAGTATGAAAATAAGATATTAAAATGTGTGTTAAATTAATGTAACGAATAATAATAAAGGAGAAAACAATAAATCTCTCAAGATTATTTTTTTGTAACTACAGGCCATACTTTTTTAAACCATGATGTAGGGTTAGTAAAGTCGGGCTTAGGGACTTGACTTTTCCTGGGATCTGATAACTTTTTTATAGTGAAAGCGGATCAGTGAGTCTTGGCCTCCAATTTTACAAGTGGTTTCTGATGGGATAACGCTTGCCTTATTGCATTTAGTGTTGATCGCTTTTCCACCCACACGAGTGATGCTTACTTTTGTTTTTATTTTTATTCAAAATACATATATCCAACAGCTTTTTTTAGTTTCAGAATGCCGCTAACCGGTGCCGAACGGCAAAAAAATACATTGAAAAACTAAAAAAGCAAAACCCTGAAAAATATGAAAAGAAAAGGAAAAAACACCTCGAGAAAGTGAAACAAAGACAAAGAAAAATATCAGATCTTAATGACAGTGAAAAAGAAGCTCGAAGACAAAAATGGAAAGAAGCTAATGATAGAAGAAAAGAAAAGGAAAAGCAAACAGAGAATTATAAAAATTGATTGTTTGTTGATTATTTTGTAACTAAAAATATATATTTTTTTAACTAGTGATTTCTTACTTTTTTATATGTAATATTACCTTATTCTGAATACAGCCTTACTTTTACAACTTCCTGACATTTCCTAACGAAACAGTTTACTGACAATTTCGTGACGTACAAATATTTTGAAAATGACCCAGGTACCTAATAATTATGTAAAGCGGGATTGGTATCATTTATATTTAGTCAAAGATTTAGTCCAGGTCTGACGCTGACCATTTGATGGCGGTTTGGTTTTTTTTATAATAAAATATTGTAAAAATCTAGTTCTCCACGTGATTTCAGCTTATTGTTAAATTTAGCATTTTTTTTAATGTATGCGGTCAGTTATGGCAAAATATGTATTTCTGCAGTACATTTTTGTTAAGAAATAATATAGACTGATCTATGTAATTTTGTAATATTTTATGATGTTAATCTATTCTAATGCAGGTACCATCTTTGGTGAAAGACGAAGATTCAAATATTTATAAGGTGATTTATCGCAGAAGAACGATGCGGATTGGAATCCTGCCCCACATCGATATTCGATTTTATTCATTTACGCAGCACCTACGCGCAATTAGTTACTATTAATTTGTTACGAGTAAATAAAAAAAAAAACTGTTTCTTATATCTGTTATAGTTTTTGTAGATATACTAATCAAGTGTATCACTGATTACCTATATGTACCTGAACTAATAAAGAATACGGAATACGACTCTTCGGGTTTATCTAACTTCATATGCAAATTAACAACATTAAGAAATTAAGCAATTAAATAAAATTATATATCGCAAAGTTAAGTTAACTTTATATAGAACTACGGTCTCTATACGGACCCCTGTGGAACTACGGTCTCTATACGGACCCCTGTGGAATTCCGTATAAATCTACCTATAAACCTACAGTTATTTTCAACCGATCATTTTCGACACAGAAGTATTGAATTCCATGTTTTCCTATTGAAAAGCAAGTTTTACGATTTCATTCATTTTCAGTAGTAGGTCTTTAATTTCTAAAGGTACCATATAGTTTTGTTAACCATGATATCTAATATTATGATTCATATTATAAAATGTTTTACTAAGTCAGGATATTGTAGGTAGAGAACAAAGTCGAGTTCGAGAAGTTTAGAGCTCCTGCAATGGAATTCTACAATAGGGTTGCGAGCACGATGTGTGTAGATGCAGTGATCAGAGATTGCGGCCCGCTGACCCGAAGCACCCCGGGGCGGTGCGGGGCGCGGGGCGGCGCTATCGGCGGCAGATCGCCGGGTCACCGCTTATCACCCGTTATCTATCGCCATTCGGCACCCAGTGACAAGCTATTGTCAATTAATTATTATTATTGCTATTGGCAAGGGTTATGTAATTTATAATTTTAGTGTAAAAAATAAAAATGCCCTCTATCTTTATACTTGAGAAGGAACTAGTGCATGTTTTGACACACACAAAATATCTACTTAATTTTTTTCTATGGTCCTTCACCTACACTTAGATAGATACTTTATTTTGAGTTTAGCAGTTTTTAGTTACCTTTATTCTGAAAAGTCCGTCGCTAGTAGGTACTAGGTACCTAACGATTTTGGTATTTTTGAATCTTTCCAAATAAGCTTCACTTCTGACACGTGTGCACGGCATAAGCGCTCTCTTATTATTAGAAAGTAAATCTTCCTTATTTTGAAGATGTTAATAATAATTAATATCACACCGATATAAAGCTATATAATACACACCGATATGAAGCTGTTCGCTGTGATGCCATTTTTAAAGTACTAGAAAACTTTGAATGGAATAATAAAGATGCCTACGTCATCAGATTGCAACGGAAAATAGGTAGTAGATATGATTAGAGCATTTGAGCAGGTCACTCCCCAGTCCCCACTCTTAATATAATTATTTGTTTTTATAATTGTTCATTAACTTTTTAGTACTTATCCTGATTATTGTGATCTAGGTAGATAGATAGAGATATGAGTAGCGGTTGCAGAAAGTAAACCTTCTAGCACTAAACAAATATTTCAAATGTTCAACGAATTCAGTGGTCGACGAGGAAGGTTTTGGCTAGGTAGCGTTCGTCGACAATGGGCGCGAAAGGCGAGGATAGTGTCCTTCAATGGTGAAGTCAAGAAATGGTCAGTAGGTCGCATGCGGAGGGCCGCAGAGGGCGTGGGGCGGGCCGGCGCCGCCTCCGAGCCTCCGCGACTCGCGCGCTGCCGTCGGGCCTCAGTCCTCCTCGCACCGTCGCTGTGTTCGCATGTACCGCGCGTCTCGCGTCCTGTGTCGACTGTCAAGCCACCGGAGTCGCGGTTCGCATCTTACCGGGCAGCATTAGAGTCGTGCTATTTTCTAATACTGTCAGGTAAAGATGTCGTCCGCACTCCACGTTCGACGCTGCCGCTCCAGGAATTCGCCAGTGAAACCGGTCCAACGGTTATATTTACCGCGCGACCGCGTGGTGTTGGTGACGGATGCCGCGTGGTGGCCGAGCTCGGGCTGCTCAGCGAGGTAGGTTCTGGAGCCCGCGGGCGCGCCGGAGCGCCGCCGACCGCAGCAGTCCGACCGCCGCACGCGCCGCACTACAGACCGACATTCCGACTGCGCTTGTAGTATGTTCTTTTCGCTTGCCACGTAATAATATGTCATTCCTCTCGATCACTCTCTGTGACGATTTCGCATAGATATTTGAAAATATTAATTATATTTCACTTTGTAGCTCGTAAAATAGTTGGAAAATAATGATATTATTACTAATATCGTAAATTCAATAGACTGTATCATAATAATAGGTATAATATAATATAGTTAATATAAGTAAATAATATAGTGAATGTATGTATACCTACCGATGATTTATTATTTCATGGTGTAATTATAAGGATTTCATTTATAAATTCATATCATTGTGCTAGTAATAGATTAACATTATTAAATTATAAGCATGTTTAATCGTCATAAATACGTTAATTAATCATGTTGATGGAAATGCGTGGCGTGTGAAGTGCGGAAGACGGCCGAGGGGTGCGGGGGGTACGCAAGTGGTGCAGGGGGGGGGAGTGAGCACGAGGGCGAAGGCCCCGTATTGGCGCCGCAACCCGACGATGCTCGTACACTTAGCTAATTAAAATAACGCAAATTACAATACATATACGTTTTATAGTAGTAAAAAACTGAGACCCCTTAATGATCCATTCGAATTTAGAACTGAGGAATATCTACCTATACCATTTAAGTAAATTATTCGCATAGACGTCCTGATTTACATCAATAATTATTAATTCATTCTCGAGGATAGCAAGTAGCAACACATAATTTCCTCAATTAGATTCCAAACGCCAGTCACTAAATGTGTTTAAAGTTCAGTCGGAACATACATTATCCTAATTACCCAATTGTGTGTTAATTTGGGTCACAGTTCAATATCGCAACACTGCCAGTACTTCCATTTACTGTTTTCGTTATATATGCGTATAAATGATGTGTCGAAGACGAACTCATTCGCGCCAGCCTCAGCCCTCAGGTCAGGCCATAAACGATCCATTATTTGGGAAGATGTGGAGAATTGTCGTATGAGAATACCGTAAGTTCCACAAACGATGTTTAATTCACGATGACCGCTGATTATAGCACTCAGATATGTTACATTATTCATTAGTAGATGGAAAGTTTTGTCTTTCCGAATATAAAGATGTGGGTCAAGGCCCGGCACTTCACCATTTTTTTTTGTAGAAGTTTTTTAGGACCATTCGGTTTAGCCATTACATTAGGCTTTTAATTTGTTACTGTTTCCGTTACAAGGAATAGGCAGTAATGATGACGGATCATTAAAACTTAACTAACAGATAGATAAAGAACGATCGCGAGGCGCTATCGGGCTACGTCGAAGGTCCAAGGTTCCCGAGTTACGAGTTACGACGTGGAGGATATTATCTGCTGCGCCTCCGCAAGCAGTAGACTGGCTCGCCTGGACGAGACCGGCCAGAGGGGCCAGTGAAAGCTGTATAAAATTAATCGTTCAGGTGGATTCCGCTTTCGAATCGAATTCTTATCGATACGGACTACGGAGTGTCGCCGGCCGACCGGTTCTTAATTTCCTATAGGTACACACGTTATGCATCTATTTCGGGAGTCGTTGACCGCGGGTTTGGCACTGCGGCCGGTTTTATTCTGTTCGTGTCGGAGCATCGTTCCGGGAGCGGCGACGCGTGCCCCGCGCTGACCGCGCGTGTATTTCAGGCCGTGACGCAACGTCCCCAGGCGCCGAAGGGACACGTCTAATCGAACATAATGTTATTAATATTTGGAGGGCGGGTCAGGGCTCGCCCTCGTAAAGTTCGCTGGTCGGCCGTCTCGCTGCAAGCGAGCGCCGCTAGAACATGATACCCGCGTGGCGCCGCGCTGCGCATTGTTGCCAGCTATTTTTATCGGCCGCTAAAAGAGCTCGCCCACAGCTCGCCTGCGACGAGACAATGTTGCTAACCGTCACAGACAAATATTTGAAAAATGTCCAAAAACATCACGTAGTGGTTTATTTGTTTGTTGTTAAATAAGTGTTCAAACTCCATATCTGATTGTAACCGACGGACGTCTAATGATGTAAACAGCGTTAACAAGTTGGCGCGAATCTGATAAATGACCCTCGCGTTAGGGTCAATCGGATTGACACAGATAATAAACTCGTGTGCGCCTTATTATTTCTGACAAGGCGCGTCTATTTTTGCTTACTCATTACAAATAAAGTAATACCGTTCAGATCGCAGCAACAGGAAAAGTTTCTGATGTCAAATATAAAAAAAATAATAATTCATATGCTTTTACGAATATTTTCCGTTCCAGGACGTTCACTGCAGGACATAGGCCTCACCCAAAGATTTCCATAACGATCGATCACCAGCGGCCTGACTCCAGCCAATACGAATTACGAATATTGGCAAGATTTAATAAATACCTTCACATACACAAACTGTTCACAAAATTAAAATTTTTGTTAAACAAAATAGTCACGTATGTGGATTTAATAAGTCCAAAACGTTTTAAAAGTGGCTGGTAACCGGTCTTATCGCGGTCATAGGAAGTGCTGGGCACGGGAGCGCGGGCGCGGGGTGCGGGGCGGGCGGCGGCTGACCCGCTGTCTCTCGATGGTCAGCAAAAACCGAGCGCTTACCACGCAACAGGTTGATTGACGCAAGCTTTCTCCTGTCGTGCAAAAACTGCTACACGAAGAACTCTTCATAAAACTCGTCAATATTAACGTTAAAACTTTAAAATCAATTGAGTGAAGAACATTATTTGGCAACATAATATATTTGCGCTGCGACAAGTTTCTTATCTTTAAATTCGCTCTAGAAACTGGTAGCTTCGGAATTTTTATGATAACGAAAACCGAATTATTGAAATCGCTGCCGCACATTGTATAGCAGAATCCTCACCATTTAACCACATTCCTACTGTCAGATTATAATACCAAAATTATAATATTGAACACGTAGAAGGATATAGAGAACGAATAATTATTATGTCAAATTAATTATGACTGGATTAATGTCAATGACATGAGAATTAACAGAATGAATGGAGACGGGCACATCGCATGACGAAATATTAAATATTGGATGCAATTTATAATTAAAATAAAGAATTTCAATTTGAACGATCAGAAACAACGCGAACATTGTCTGTACAGCAGTTGATAGCCCGTTATCACGGCGAGTGTGGTGCGAGTGTGAGCGTGTGCGACACACATGGACACACGCACACACACAGACACATACTGTGACACGAAAATTAGTCATCTGCAAACTCGTTAGCAGAATGCTGCCGCTAATAATGCAGAATGTTATTAAAATAACGATGCTAGAAATATTCTTCAGTGTAAAAATATAATTATTGTCAATTTCATGCGGGATGGCCATTAGTTATATCTTTATTACATAGTAGGTGCCGACTGCTGAGTACGGGAGTACCGCAGGGTCCGCAGGCTGCACGACGAGTCCTTAGCGATCGTTTATAAAGCCATGTCTTAATTTGCAACATAAATGAACCGTGCTAAATATAGCTCGAAGTGAGTTTCCAGTACATGGGCAATAGCAGCATGAAATACTATTACACGTCGATTAACGTGCCTACAATTAATCCCGATTCACTCGATTTGATATTCTGTATAATGTCGTAATGCTACCGGTTTCGAGACGTAACTGCTACGCACTGCGCGGCCCGATATCGCCGAACGGTGATTCTCTTGGGTTAATACTTATTGTCCCATATTCTTTTGATTATGGTTAAATTATATAATACTAGTGGTCCGCCCCGGCTTCGCCCGTGGTACATATTTCGCAATAAAAGGTAGCCTATGTCCTTTCTCGGGTATCAAAATATCTCCATACCAAATTTCATGCAAATTGGTTCAGTAGTTTAGGCGTGATTGAGTAACAGACAGACAGACAGAGTTACTTTCGCATTTATAATATTAGTATGGATGATTAAAAATCAATATCAAGATCATGACTCATATTTAATATTCAAGCGTTTATCGTCGGGCAATGATATTAAAACAATGTCTGTAATGATGTATGATTAAAATAGAAATTAGGCTTTAGGAGGTAAACACATGTGCAAGGTACACACGGTCTACATCAGTGTAGACCACCACGAAAAACAACACGGCGTAGGTATATTATTTTCCGTGCTGGCCACCGCTCGCGCTGTAGCGGGCAGCGAGTGCGGCGCAAGCGGCGACCCGTCGGACCTGTCCCCAATCATCGCCGGCTCCAATACATCTATTTACATTTTAAAACCCGCGCGACCAGTTGCGAGAAACCTCGTCAAATTGCTGCGAGTGACACTACGCGTTCCACAGTCCGCAACCTGCAGCCCGCTGGCCGCTGCTCGAACGATCGGACATTCTTCCAGTAACGGCTCTGTAACGGACATTTATACTTACGTGCTGTTTAATTATATACATTCACGATACTTCAATCAAAAATCGGCTTTGATACTAATTCAACGAAATAATCCTATAGAAATGTAGGGATTTAGCTTGAAGAAATATACTGTCGTTTATAAAAAAAGGATATTCTACCTCTATATTATATAAGACTTTGCGGTATATAGTACTATTATATATTCTGTGCTTTGAGTAAGAAGTTATAAATAAGTCTAATTCAAATACAATCCAATCCAATCATTCCAGACCAATTGAGAGGTTTCAAGGATTCGTAAAAAGATGCGAAAAATATCCTTTACAATATTCACGAGCACATGCTACTTCAGTTATAGGTACAATAATTAATTAATAACATTTGCGAATGACTGGATGTCACATACGATTCGAAAAAAACAAACTTCCCATTAGCATGAGTTACAACTTACAACACTTTAGAATTAAACGTTTTATCTTATTATTGAAATACATATTATCTTCCAATCTATTGAGTACAAATAAATAAGTTTTAGATATTCTTCTATACATACTAAGAGTAGGTAGCTCTTTATTATTTGTTATAATTTTGAAGAGAAAATCATTATCGTAAATTATGTAACGCCTACTTTCCACAAACTAATTTACATAATGTCCATATTCTTTTTACCATATTAAACTATACAAGAGAAAGGATCTTTAACGGTTTTATGTTATAGTAAAGATATTTATGATACTCGTAGTATTTAGCTAAGCGAAGTTAAATATGGCGTGTGTCACGTTCCTGGGGCCAGCGGATAAAGCTATCAGCCGGGAGCAGCTGATAACGAGCGACTCCATTGCCATTCGCCATCCCAATCCTTGCTCACTTTTTAATCCGTAATCAGAATTTATATTACCCAGTATTATGTTGATCGCATCGATTTTTATATTTGAAACGATATAGCTATTTATAGTTTAGGCCTTAGGGTAACATAGTCTCAATTGTATATTGCATTTTATTAATTTGATGACTCTTCCTTTTGAAGGATATTATTCTTTTGATATGAATGAAGTTAGAGACTTCAAATTATTGAAATTAACGTTGTTTTTAAAGAAAAGTTTTTGCACACATGACATTATAGTTCTATTATCTGATTATTGTATTAATATATTATGATACGAAATCTAAAGAACTTCGTTATTTTATCAATAGATAAACAGTATAAAAAATATTGCTTAATTAAATTAAAAAATATACATAATATGTTACCTTCATTTTTGAAATGTAATTACTATAAGTAAAACATGAAGACGTGGCGTGCTATTTTAACGTCATCGTTTTATAGGGAGTAGGTGGTTTGATATTATGAATAGCTATGAAAGAGTAAATAAACAAATACATATATATGATTTTCTCGATGCGTGTAAGCAATATATTGGCGGGCAGCGCGCGCGCTCTCGGCCAGCTAGCGGCAGTTACGTGACATCCCATATATCTGAAGCAGTCGCATATCTTATATGCAAATGTACGTTTTATTACAATTTATAAAATAAAAATAACTCCCACGGAGCTCGTTCGTCGACCCCGAGTTAGCAATAAAGTGCTCTGTGGAAATACCACTGCGGAGCGGCGCCGCGGCGGACCGGCAGCGGCCTACGGGTTTCTCTCTGCCGGACAAAGCTTGTGTTTGTCGTTACACACCTCCTCTGTCAATGTTAGCGTGACACGTGAACGCTGTGAAAAAATTGTCCTCATAAACCGCCGAATTACTAAATATTACTTAGTTATCAAAATGTATATGTGCTTTATCAGTGATCATTAATTATGATTATTGAATATCTTCATGGGTACACAAGAAGTGTAAGAAATGAGATAACCGTACATATATCGTATGTATGGAGAGTTTTAAGGCCACGAAATTATTTCAAATATTGTATTTTATTGACCTGAAGATTAGTGTATAACGAGGAACATGTTATAAACATTACATGATTACATCACTGAGCGTACACGGGCTTGTGATTCATGAGAGGCTATTAAATATATTGGCTCGTAAAAATTGAGAGAAATAAAGTCTTAAATAGATAATATGAGCCATCTCAGGCTTATCAGCGAAGCTGTATCGCCTTCAAAAGACATCAACGACCACGCGCCTCCACACCAATAAAACCTCTAATATATGACTCTTATTTATTTCATACAAAGTTGTAGAGCGCGTTTGTAGAGCCATCGAGTTTCCTTATATTGTACAAGAAAGCGACATCAATTTAGTTCCATAAAAATATAAAATGTAGGTTACGTTTATTCCAGCCGTTTTTACCTATTTGTGTTAATTTAATATATGACGCCTTATACGTAGCTATGTATGTCTTTAATTTATATGGCGATTATAACGGACAAAGTAATATACGATTACATGGTTTTAATTTTATTCCTATCTTTTACTTGAAGTAGATGATGAAACGACTTTACGTTAAGTAATGAAATCATAATTCAAAACAAAAACAATATTTATTTGTAAAGCAAACATGAAAATTTGATCTTTCATCTTTTTTTAAAATATAATGGATTCGAAATGTTAGGGCTCAAGAGATGAAATTTTTTAATTCATAATAGACAAGTATAATGTGTATGTAGCTCCCAGGTGCGCGTACTGTGTGCCGGTGTGCGTGTAGCAGCGGCCGCGGGGGGAGGCGCCTAGCAGGAGGGAGGGGGGGGGGGGAGGGCGACAACGTAACGCGGACGGCATATAAAAACTATTTTGAAAGACAATTTGCAATTTAATTAGTCCGTTTTATATAATGGCTAGGATCGCGTGCGCTCAACCATTCGGCGAGCGCTAAATGGCAACGTACGGGTGAAGCCGGGTGATCGGGCGAGTAAATATAATTCATGTTTGCGTTGCTCGTGTTCGTGAAAATTAGTTTTTAATTAATGCTTGTGCGGTTGCCGGCGAGGTGCGGCCGCTCGACTCGGCGTAGGTGCCCACTGCCTGCGTAACTCTCCGTGTGCTTCCAAGTTCCAACTGATTATTTAAATTTTAAATCTGATTATATTATTAATTATTATATTATATTTTTAACAAGTATGTAATATCAGAAAATACCCTTTATGATTGAGTTTAAAAGATTAGTTCATAGAGCGGAACATTTAGACTGCTTTGAGACAGTATCTTCAGTGGAAGATCGAACACAGTCTAATGACTAATCCCTGACACAAAGTGAACGGATTTTGAGCATGAGAAACAAATAATTAAATTAAATGAAATATAAACTTTTATTTGACAAGCTATTTGAAAACAAGATGTTTATAGATTGATTTTACTCCTTTTGAATTTATTTTAGTGCGTAAAAGATTCAAATATTATTCAATACAGAACCTTTTCGTTTTTCAGATGCTTAGCTTTGATCGCTTATTACAATGATAAGTATAAGTGATTTCAAGTTCGGAAAACAAATAGAGATGCATTAGGTGCGAGCTCTAGGCGCTACTATTGTCTGTAGCCGCGCGAGTGTCTAGTGTGAGCCGCGATGTTTGAACAAGTGCACACACACACAAGCGCTAACGTGTGTACACGAGCGCACGCACACACGCTCAGCGGTCGTTAGCGCCGCGCGTGTGTGCGTGCGGCGCCTGCAATCAACAAGTCCAGAAGTCCTCATATTATATTCGCGACACTTGTTCAAGCTACTTCACATATTATTTTTTTTATCGATTTGAGTTAACATCAAGGACCGACTTTAATTATTATTAACGCTTTCTATTTATGTTTTATCAATGAAGAAATATGGTTAATTTCATCATTTAAAATAATAAAATTTATCAAATTCTCAAAGATAGCTCTTTAAGTGCTACAAAGTGACTTGATATTTATTAAATACAATTGTACTTCGTGTCATTATCTCGCTGTCATTAAACGGTCACTTATTGTAAATAGAATTGCTAACAATTTAGTATTTATGATAGTAGCGTTAAATATATCTTAGCATGTCTAGGTGTCGGCGCTGTTTACCGAGCGCCAGTGCCCGCGACGGCGGCACGCTCGCGGCCATCTTATCTTATTTGTCTACTTCTGTATTTAGTGCAGAGTTGACAAAAGTCAATGCAGTATTGTTTTATTTTGGTTTGAGTAGTTGTTGACAACTTAATGCATAGAGATAAAGATCCGTTTCAAATATAAGTTGTATATATTCAATATTTTATCTATAATAACATAATTTTTAGCACAGATAATATACAGACAGATACTATTAACTATACATCGAAAAGAAATGCATAAATGACAATTTTATGGTAAAATATCTAACAGAAAACAAGAAAGCACTAATATAAACTGTCGCCTAAACTCTCAAGCATTAAAAAAAAATGTATTTCAAATTCATAACAAATTAATATACCGGTAAAGGTGATCGAACTGTATAGTCGAACGGTGCGTAGCTGCCACCAAACGAGCGAGAAGCTAGCGCTTGAGCGGTGAGCGTGCGCTTGAGCGTGAGCGGGAGC
The DNA here is from genome assembly GCF_061535395.1 of Colias eurytheme. NCBI lineage: Eukaryota > Metazoa > Arthropoda > Insecta > Lepidoptera > Pieridae > Colias > Colias eurytheme. Next base: position 12,977,991 of record NC_142988.1, on the reverse strand, counting down.
GGAGAGCGCATGTATTTCAGTGGTGCGACCGTGCGGTGGTGTGCGTCGCGTCGAGCTAAATATAATATCGGCTGCGTGTCGCATCGTTTCGTACACTCGCCTGTGACATGTACACGCTTTATTGTGATCACCTATTTAAAGTCCAATTTCATTACCATCGGATATTAATATTGCCCACACAGAGTTCCCTTTCAACTAGTATATAGATAGAGTTTATGGCTTTAAGAGCGTTTGCATTTATCTATTTATTGATTCGAAATGTTATTTATTCATCTATTGGCTAATTTGAAAAGCTTTCAGTCGAATCGGCAAGAAAATTGATTACCTCTTTAGAAAATGTCTACAGCCAGGGTCAATATGTTTCGTTTTCTATTCATAGAATGTACATCGTCATGTATATAAAACTTAACGTAACTTTATCTCCAAGTACTTAAAGGATCACATTCAAAGGTTATATCGTACACGGGTATAAATCGAATTTAAATGCCGACAGTATAATTTGCCATTCAGTCGGGGTAGAGAGTGAGGAGACGCAACAAGAGGTCTGACGGGTAGCAGTGTATGTAGTACACATGATGTACACTGTACACAGCACAGTGCACACACCACACAGTCATGTCTGCACGATAGACTGCCACTAATTGTCGATCACATAACGTCGCACTTTCACTGCTGACACGAAGCGTAGGTTCAGAGAGCAACAACAAATACATTGCGTTTTAATGATACAGGGCACGCGCACGAAATCATATTTTACGTAATTTTTGAATAGTTTTGAATACTAAACTTGTTAAATACTTAAATGTTGGACGTAGGACGAACAGTTAACATTGCGAACGTAGGATCACATTATCTTATTAGTTTTATGTATTGTTTGTAAATTGACTCTAGGAAAACATAATGTCTGTAATATTATTTTGTATTTTTGATGAAAATGTAATGAAATGGATAAGATTAAATGTTTGAATAATTGTACTAAAAAATTGAACACATGAAAATGTTATTAATTGAAACACGAGCTAATTGAAGATGTAATTAAACGATTGATATAAGTAACTATAGTTGCAGATCTGTAAACAAAGAAGAAAAAAGAAATATTTCAGTTAACGGTGAAGTGCACCTCGGGCAGTCATAAATGTCACGAGCGCAGTTATCGTTGGGTCGTAAAGGTCGCCCGCGCAGCTGCCCGCTCCCGGCCCGCCGCCCGCACCCGGCCCGTCGCCTGCCGCCCGCCGCCTGCACCCAGCCCGCCGCGACCTCTCGCTGGACTACGGGCTACGGCCCTACCTACGGCTCTATCAAACAGGTTCATTACCTTATTTGGTAGTTAAAAATAACTTTCAATATACCGGTATGTGTAACCTTATAACGGTTGGCATTCATAAGGTTGTCTAGATTTTATACTTTAGAAAATAAAAAAGGTTAGTGTTGTGACCTAAAGGTTATGTTACTTAAAGACATGATAATATGACTGTACATATTTTGTAGACTTGACATATTATATGGAGTTGTTTGATACTGCATAAGGCAAAACTTAGGTAATGATGCATTAATCACATAGAGTTATACTACTATTTTACATGCCAATCATCATCATCATCATATTATACTTTCCCACTGGCCAAGTGGCCAGGTGTGGCCACGCTCGGCAAGTGGGGTCACTGTCACTTTTGATTCTTCGATAATATGTCGGTTTCCTCACAATATTTTTCTTCACCGTCCGAGCAATGGTGATGTTATATGACAAGTAACTATTTAATCGAACTGACGTTAAGTCGTTTCATACTGTTATTTATCGTGGTTATACAATTATTATTGTATTTTAAGTATTTTAACGTGTACATACTACATAGATGGATAAATTTAAACGGACTCAAAATATAATTTCCTTTCCCAATTTAATTGTTGATGTAATTTAAGAAATATTGCATAATACAAAAATCAGTTTCAGTCACACCAATATTGATGTGACTGGCTACATGTGTTTCATTTCAGGGACATTTTTTAAGTCAAATGTTACCAGTGATCCCGTCCGCGTCGTTATCAGCGCGTTAGGCTGGGAGATAGCATTGTGTGTCGTCCCTCGCTATCGCCCATCGGCTGTATCGCCTCTTATCGCCAGTATAGATTTGGAGAAGTGCCCACAGCTTATGTTCAAGATATTGACGACAAGAATTTAAAGAGGGAAACTCATGTTGTATCAATTATGTAAATTATAGAGATATATCGTGCTTAGGTACGTGTTCAGTATGAATGAATTTTAGGTATGTATATCGCATTTTGTAGATTGGTAGAGTCTTGTCTCTACTTAAGATGTTTGTATCTTAGTAGTATTTTCATATAAGACTCATAAGAATGGTTAATTATAGTGTTAGAGAAGTGAAACGAAAAGGCACTATCGTTGATACGTATCATTTAATTCAGTGTACTTTAGCGTGAAATGTTGTGAGAGCAGAGTCATAACTTGCAATCAAGTGCTCTTAACTCGATAAAGCGACAGGCTCGGCGTAATCCTCGAACACGCTGCAGATGCAGTCCCGTTTCCATTACCGGCTACTGTTTTCTAATTACGATAAATATCGTCGATATGATAAGTCAGTGATGAGCCGATTTCCGGCGGAGCGCCCCTCGCCCTTCATCCCTCGCCCCTCGCGCCGACCGCCACTCCTCAGATTGATAGATAACGTCAAGATACTATCAGGGACATATTTAACAGGCGGTCGCCTTGCAGGAATCCAATTATTTGTTTAATTTTTTAAACCAATGCTCTTTATTAAGGCGTGAATGTTGGGAGATATTTCTATACATATGTATATTATAGGTTGTACCTACAGCAGATGTGAATTGTATCGGAACAACTATCTTGACGACAGCCAGGACGGTTGCGAGACAACTTGTTAGAATTTTATTAGAACCATAAACAAGTCTGTAGTTGGCAAAGGGCTGTTACAACAAATAACAAATTTAAGCGTTGAAAAAATCAACGTATTTAATCAAATAGAGAAGGTGGCTTCATTTGGTGTTTTGATGGTAGTCGGCTTAATTAAACGCGAAACTGTCGGTGTGGGCGTCTCTGCAGGTTTTAAAACGAGAGATTATCGTGATCTGTAATGTTGTAACGGTATGTGGTCGAGGGTGTGCGAGGGCGCGGGTGTGCGGGGGCGGGGGACGCGGGGCGCGGGGTCGCCGACCCTCGGACGACACTCGGACGCCACGAGTTGTCACATACTCACTAAATTATCAACAATTTGATATGTTTAATCATGTTATTGAATATTCAAATCGAGTGGCCACTTCAAGGTGAGGTGGGTTAGGAACAATAATAAAGTAAGACTCTGAGAAAATGGTACATGAGCGCACAGAAATATGTCTCCTATTAATTTTACTGAAACAAAACACGTTATGGAATGTAGAGCTCCGCCGGAAACGCACTTAGAATAACGTTATTACAAGCGTTCTGGTTAAAAGATTTACAAGCATGCAGCTATGAAATTATATTTAAAAGATAACCAGGTAATAAATAACAGAGGCGAATGTCAGTGAAACAGCAGGATAGATAATTTCCAAGTTGTCAAGGCGAGTCCTGTTGCTACTTGCTAGGTGCGCGCGCGCCGCGTGACTCGTGAGAGACCGCGCTCAGACCGCGCTTGCAGCGCATTTTATTCACTTTTTTCAATTCTCGTACGATATACGAGGAAGTGCACGTTGCATTAGTTATAACTATAATTACTGACATGGTACATACAATTTAACAGGTTTCGTATTTTGATTTATGTTCATTACCTTGCCTTGCCACATAGGTGGAATAATGAATACTTAAAACAATTAAGCCGTATACAATAATGAAGATTGTAATAAATAAAATTTTAGGAATTAAGTTTTGAAAATTACACGTAAGTACCAACTTAAATTTTTAAATTTAAGTAATTTTCGTCATGTAGGTAGTAGGTACACGAATCGAAAGTTTTTTTTTTATGATCTGTACACCTAAAATTAAATAGTTGTCTCTTTATTATATATTTCTGTCATGCTGAAGGGGATTAACACAATAGTAAACATTTCATTGATTATTTTTTACATTGAGAAAAATAACGTCGTAGCGCGGTGGATCACAGCTCGGGCGTGTGCAAAAGTTCAAGGATGACGAGATCTATACAGCCTGTTATGTTTTCCACCACACTATAGTGGCTCTTACGTAAAGCCTTCAAAATTACTCGCGACATATTTTACTTTTGACAAAAAATTGTAACATTTCATCTTAATAATAGATGTAGAGATTACGAGAATGCTTTGGTTATGCTACGAGTTAATATAAATGATCCTTCAAAGGGGTACTAGAGGTCATTTGCAACAAATTAAGTCCAGTTAACCAGGGGTCAAAAATGGATGGTTATTGAGCTATGACGGATTTTGATATGAAAATTTTCTGCCTTTTTACCAAAAACAATTAATTATGAAAAAACTACTACACTGTTAACATTAAATTGATATTTTTTTGAAAGCCGAAGAATGAGCGATCAGTTTAAAAAAAAAACTTGCCCAAAACTTGCATCACCTCAAAAAGAAAAGGGTCATAGCTCAATAACCATCCATTTTTGACCCCTGGTTAGCTGGACTTAATTTGTTTGCAAATGACCTCTAGTATAACCCCTTTGAAGGATCACGTCGAATTACCAGTCACCCTGTATTTATAACTCCGTATTAAAGAAATATTGTTTGTGTCTTCTTTTATTATGTAAACGTTTTTGTAAACAATGGCATTAAAGTTGGTGTAAATAAACAATAAATAAGACGGTAATTACATAGTAGCGACGCGCTAGGGCGCGGGCGCAAGCGCCGGGCGGCGTGGCGTACACCGGTAGCGGACGGCCGCGGCGGGTAGAGTTGTTAGAACACTCGCTCTTGTGTATAATTGTATACATGTTTATAATGTCACGTTTACAATAATTAATTGTGTACGTGTTATCATTGTTGATGAACAATTGTTTAACGTAAATTGTAAAAGATCTAAAATATTGCAATGTAACTGACTCTACATAATATTATAATCATGTCCAATAAAATTATATTTTTTTTATTATTGATTTTTCTGTAACACATACGACACTGCATATTTTACGGATAATATAAATATATGAAATACTTATCAGTTGTTAAGTAACGAGTGTAAGTGTCGAACGGTATAGCCCAATTTAGAAAGCGTACCTTCAGCAGTAACCAATAAGTGGCACGCAATATAATATTTTTATCGTAACATACATTTTATCGACAGATTAGCAGTCCATTGATATGCGCGTAGTACTATCATTGAGGTTAATATCTCGATATCTGGTGCTCGCCCAAATATTTATGTTAATTATGGTTTAATTGTGACGCGCTTCACACGGATTAGCGTGCTCTCAATATATTTTGTATAATGTAATTTGTTAAAACAAGTGCTGTCGATTTTAGTGACAGTTTTATATTTATTTAATTTTAATTATCAATATCAATATAGTGATTTTATATAGTATTTTTATGTCTATGATACTTTCTAATGTTTATAAGAATTTGTACGTTTGTTTGTAATAAATTACATTATTAATGCAAAAGTTTGTTTTATTTAATTTATCCCGTCCTGTCTTGAATAATTTAATTAAGTTTTGCCTTGAATACAAAACAACGGTTAAAATTTTATCTACAAATGGACTCTCTGTAATAAATTATCATAGTAGTCATAATAGTACCCTAGTAAATTTTGAAGTTCGATATAACCATAAAGATGCAGAAATATTAAGTATTACGTTAGTCTGTATTCATAAACTTTTGCTAGTCGATTCCATCCCAATGCTGCTGTTGCGGGCGATGTATTGAGTGCACGAGCCGACAGCCTCTTACGGCTTACCTGCCGCTCGGTGTTGCGGCGACCCAGTATGCGAACAAGCGATTGCGTTATCAGGCCAAAAGTTCAAAACGAGTTTATGTGACTTGTGCTATTTTTGTCTTCCGTTCATTACGTATTAGTTATTTGCTAAAGATACTATGGTAATGTGTGAACAAATAGTACATTAGTAATTAGTAAAGTTAAAAAAATATGACCTCAGCGCTCATTAGGCGCGCAAATATTTATTATGATGTTCGTAATGAATATAGAGTTAAAGTAGAAGTTTAATTACGTAGTTGAAAGACGTGTTAAAGTAGATAATAATAAATCACGTCACGTCGTGATAGTTTGTGTGATTTCATGAATGAAATGTTATGTAATTGAGCTGCAATCTGATCAAACGAGTCACGACTCGACTTGACCGCCCTTTCGGCGCATTGCCTAGAGTTATGTATTAATTAAGGAAAAATAAACAAGTCTAGCTGATATAGACGGTTGCTCAAAATTCAATTTGCACACAGTGACACATCATCTTTTTGTTATTTCGTATCAGAAATTTATTTTATTCTATTTTATTGAATTACCACAGGTATATTTTAATGCCAAGATCCTTAAACGATATGAAATTCAATAAAATTCGCTCGCATTCCTAGTTTTTTCCGCGTAGCGATTATAAAGCGTACAAAGAGTGTCCCTTCGTCCAGCATACTCACCACAACTCACCATGGAATCCTGATATTTCATGAATGTCAAAAAACTGTTCTGAAATAGTGCTAAATAGTGCCCAAAGGAAAAAAATAGTGCTCTTGTACTTGCGAAGTTATAGCCATAGTTCGATGAGTATGCTGGACGAAGGTTTCGCCCAGCATACTCACCTCCGTCCGGAGAATCTGTATACGCTTCAAACATAATTCATACTTCAAAAAATAGTTCCCAAATAGTGCCAAACGGTGCCCAAAAAGAAAAAACAGTGCTCGAATAACTTCGGAGTTATAGGCTTCGTTCAGTGAGTATGCTGGGCGTAGGTTCTACGCCCCGCATACTCACCTCAGTGCGCGAATATCGAACGAGCTATAGGTATAATTTACGTCTCAAAAAATTGTACTTGAAATAGTGCCCAATATCAGTCCAATTTTTGCTTGACTTTTGACTTAGAAAACCATTAAATTTTAATGTAAACTTCTACATACTAACGTAAAATGGGGTACAGTCGTCGACACATGTTTTTGGACAAAAATATTAAACTTTCTAATTGTAGACTTCATGTTATTGGAAATAATTATGGTATTTTCTCACATGTCAAAAACTTTCGATTAAATGCATTATTATATATTTTATAAATAATAATAAATGAATGAAACTTTAAGCGTAAATGAAGTCTATTACTTCAATGCATTGTGTGTTTGTCTGAATAAAAACAGTCATTTGCAGCCAATAAAATTAATATCTTGAAAAATTGTACAAAGGAAATTATACAGTTTCTTTTTGTATATATGTTGCAGGCAAAACTTATAACCAGTCAAAACTAGTACTGTGACATAGTTATACAAATTTTTAAAACTCTTTCCAATAGTTTCATCAATGAAAGGTTTAGCAATAAAAAACATTTTTAATTACTTACGTTATTTATTACTATTTAAAGGGCCAAAGTAATCAGAATTCTAGTTAACTAGTTCACAGCTTTTGTTAACATTCATAATATAATCAATGTAAATAGAAAAAATTGTAGTTTTAATATTGTATATAATATACATATAAAAAAATGTTTAGCGTCGCGGGCGCCGCGCGTCGTAAGCCCCATACCTATTGACCGTACGTGCATCCATTACTGCCACACTATATTGAACTTTATCACATGAGGAATACAGGTCAATTCCGTAAACGTTGTGGTACCGTCCTTGATCCGGAAAATGATTATTTTGAATAATTTTGTCAGTTGTAATGTAAGCATTAATAACAGCAACTTTATTTTTCATGCATGATTTACTTCATTTGATATCTTAATCCTTCAAGCGCCGTGATCTAGACAAATATATAAAATCATTGTTCCTAGCTACCGGGGTCCCATGCGACGCGCGAAGGCTTAATCATATTATTATAAAGTATTATTAAAATAATGTGTAATTAATAATATTGCGATTCTAAAGTAAATACTCCCTTACATAGACAATATAACAAAACAAATAATTTACACAAGACAAAAATTGTTAGAAAGAAAGTTAATAATATTGTATTCGACTGTACTCAATGTAATGTATGTAGAAGTTTACAATAAAATTTAATGGTTTTCTAGGTCAAATGTCAAGCAAAAATTGGACTGATATTGGGCACTATTTCAAGCACAATTTTTTGAGACGTAAATTGTTCCTATAGCTCGTTCGATATTCGCGCACTGAGGTGAGTATGCTGGGCGTAGAACCTACGCCCAGCATACTCACTGAACGAAGCCTGTAACTCCGAAGTTATTCGAGCACTGTTTTTTCTTATATGGGCACCGTTTGGCACTATTTGGGAACTATTTTTTGAAGTATGAATTATGTTTGAAGCGTATACAGATTCTCCGGACGGAGGTGAGTATGCTGGGCGAAACCTTCGTCCAGCATACTCATCGAACTATGGCTATAACTTCGCAAGTACAAGAGCACTATTTTTTTCCTTTGGGCACTATTTAGCACTATTTCAGAACAGTTTTTTGACATTCATGAAATATCAGGATTCCATGGTGAGTTGTGGTGAGTATGCTGGACGAAGGGACACTACAAAGAAACTTGTAAGCTCAAAACTGTGGAACGCACGCAGAATGTCTAATGCACATTTTACTTGCATGAGACAAGCGTTTGCTTCGCGGAAAGCCTCGCGGCGCCACGTCGCTCGGCGGAGTTATGCACTAGCGAGGAGCGAGTGCTGGTTGGAAATAACCGAAGGCTCGGCAAGTCGGCAGGTGCAGGCGCAGCCTTGAACCGGGTCGCGCCGGTGACACCACGCGCATACTACTGCGCTGTGTGCATCGCTCTATTCACTATACACTCGTATACTAGCACTGGACTACTAGAAACATGTGTGTTTAGACTTTAAGGTTATTAACTTATTAGCTTTGCCTATATAAATAAATAAAATAAAATAAAAATAAAAAAAAAATAAAAAATAAAAATAAAAAAGCCTTTTATTTCCTTCAGAAAATACACACTTACAGAATTAGTTGTTTTATAGTATCAAGAGTTTTAGTAACACAAATAAAAATTTAAATAGGTTGATAGTTCCAGGTTTTATATGCACGTTTTTTAATACGTAGTATTTATTATGTTTTATTATTCTGTAGGAACCCCTCTGCGGGTAAAGGCCTCCTCCAAACGTAGCCAGTTTTCTCTGGATTGCGCTATTTGTATCCAGTTTGGACCCGCTATGCGTTTTATTTCGTCCTCCCATCTGTTATAAGGTCTCCCTTTCTTTCTTTTGCCCACTGGCCCCCTCCATTCTGACACTTTTCTTGTCCACCTGTGATCTTGCAGACGCGCTATGTGTCCGGCCCACTTCCATTTTAACGCCAGAGCTTGTTCTAAACCGTCTGTTGCTTTTGTGATGTTGCGTATTTTTGTATGTCTAATTTTATTTATTCTCTTAATGTTAAGCATACTCCTCTCCATTCCTCGTTGGCACGTTATAATTTTTTCTTTGACGCTTTTGTTAAACTTCCATGTCTGACAAGCATAGGTTAGGCATGGTATAAGGCAGGAGTTCATGACCTTTGTCTTCAGTTTAATTGGCATGTTGCTCTTAAATATTTCTTTGAAGCTCCAGTACTTATTCCACGTCAGCTGAGCTCTGCGCTCAATTTCCTGGTAGTTGCTTAGCCTGTCGAAGCTTATTTGTTTGCCTAGGTATATGTATTTTTCCGTATATGGGAGAGGGATGTTGTCGACGTAAATTGGTACCTTGGTGTTATTGGTCATTACCATAGTTTTAGAGAGGTTCATTTCTAGCCCAGCGAGTTTGCTTGCTTGGTTTAGTGACTTTACCATGTGTTGTAGTTCTTTTCCTGTCTCTGATATCAGTACCAAGTCGTCGGCAAAACGTAGATGGTTTAAATACTCCGATTTTACTTTTATACCACATTTTTTCCAGTTAAGCTTACTTATTATCGATTCTAATGTGGCTATAAATAGTATAGGGGACAGTGGGTCACCCTGTCTCACGCCTCTCTTTATAGGAAACCAAGAGCCGGCTGTTTCCAGTTTAACTCTACTTTTGCTCTTCTCGTATATGCTTTTGATAACTCTTATATATTCATTTCATTTATTTACTTAGCTTTGCCTATATCTTATGATTATTGTATACAGATGTATGTAGTAAATAGCTTTGGATGTTTCGTTTTATTAAATGTGCCTGCAATATCATTAAGTATATGAACGCATATCAAAGAATAGCTGCCATATTACACACTTAAGAAACATACAGACATGTGAATCAATGAATGAGGAATGTAAAAGAGTAGGTAAGTACCTACCATACGCCAATCGTTATGTAACATTGATTAATAGAAAAATCACTTTAAATTTAAATACCACGATAAAGGATCAACATAACAATCAAGTATTCTATTTTACTATCGATGCTGCTGGACACAGCACACTTTGGAATTTTACATCGACAGTATAAACATAAACACACAATCTATTTTCATTTCGAAGTAAAATAGAAACCTATTACGGCGTTTCAATTCGAACACTGCAATTGCATTCTTTAATTGCATAACATAATATAATAAGACTCAATTAGATAAACACTTGATGCCTCGTGCGGTAATTACGATAATTACAGGTCTGCCGTTATTTGCTGCACTTGTTCTTCATAAGATAATCGTTGCAATGTAATACCAAGGTTGCACGTGGGCTAGAAATAAATAAATGTCCTCAAACGTAACTTTTTATAGGAAAGCAAGGCAAACCAGCCGTCGCCGAAGAAATCGAACAAGCGACTCACGCCATCCATGAAATCGTAAGTAAACTGTTGACAACAGATTAGACACATGAATAGGTCTCCAGCAGATTATATTATAATATTGAACACAGTATTTCATATATTAAGTAGCGATGAATTTAAAAGGATACTTACAAACAACAAAGGATAAAGTATTAAATCCCCTGTAGTTGAATATGGGCGGTGGACTCGCAAGCCCGTTTGCCCACACTAATATAAAAAAAATATCTTCCAAAACATATATGGAGGATTTATAAGTGAAAAAATGCTTCCATAAATCCTGGAAAAATCATGCGAATTACAAGGTTCTAACTTATAGAATGCCTGGGTAAAATGTGTCCTTTCGAATATATTTTAAATATTTTCCAAATTCAATACAAAAAGATAATAATATTTCATTCAAAGAGATAAGTGCTTTGAGGAGACCCTGATACTTTTAATTTATTTAAGGAAATAGAAACCGATCTTAAATGAAACCAAGATTCGTGATCGACTAAGATCCATATCGTAGCTTGGTTGAGAGATAGAGATTAGAGATATTAACATTGCAAAAAATTAGGAAAATTTTATTTTAAGAATTGGTTGAATAAAACAAGAGTTGAAATGAGCATAGAACGCAGTAGGTAGGTACATTTATGGATACAGTTTATAATATGAGAAGTTTATTGATTTTTTTTAAAACAAACTCACTTCATTCTGCAAAGTAATAATATAAATAAATTAGACGATTTTTATTGTAATTCTATTAAAAACTTTTGTTTTTTTTGAATAACACCACCAAATTATACAACTGAAATAATGATATGTACATATACATGTAATGCGTGTCGGCCCTTCTTAGCATTCAAATTTATGTCACCTTTAACTTTACCAGTTACCTACGCAAGCGTTTTGTCGACTCACTGGACGTATTTACTGTTTAGGAATTTAATTAATATAAAATAGTCATTAATAAATTGGATCGCACGAGTATAGCTTTGGTTTGACTTGGCATTGTGTTGGAATTTTCCGTTCGTCCATAAAAAGTCATTAAGTTTGGGAAAAGCTCCCTAGAAACACGATAAATGTGATGGACGTGTACTTTACATTCTACGGAAAGTTCCACTACGTAAGAAAAGAAAAAATAGTTAAGTTTAGACTTTTGTATAGTTTTCAGTAAATAATAAATTTTAACTTACAGTACCGAGTTATAGAAAACAGAATATAAATAATATCAATTTATAAAAGGAAACCTAGTTATGGAAATATCTAATAATCCTTTAATTTAAGTTTCAAAATGTTGTGTTCAACTTATTAATTAGGTTTCCTCCATTTATAATGGATTTCAGTTTGTGGCAGAAATAGGTAAATAGCTAAATGGGTAATTTATAGCTTTTAAATTCAGACAATACGTGCATTTGATTCTTTCTCTTGTAATTTAAAATTAAACATTTCAAGAGCAAGAATCATGAACAGATTTTAATGATTCTTATTTTGTTTGATTTGTGCCCATCTGAAATTAGACAATAATTAATGTAAAAAAATTGAAAAACATCTACCTGGGCAGAGCCAGTATGACCAGCTAGTTTTTAATAAATAAATTAATGTAAGTAATAAGTACTTAATAAACTTTACAAACGAAGCAGACAAAAAATAGCAGTTTTACTAGTGATAAAATTAGAATGAATATAAAATGTAAATCTGACGAGGGCCGTGAGACAGCCTGTCTTCCGGCATGGAGCCTTGGAGCTGCCTGCGCAGCGCTGCGACTTTTTGTGGCTCGGCCTGAGATCAAAGTCTATTTAATTAACGTGAGCTGTTATCAGAGAAGTTAGGAAACTCTTCTAAGATCTAAGAACCTCTTTATGTCGGTTAAAGGAGAAAGTGTAGAAGAAATGTGTTTTGTAAAATGACTAACGAAGAATTTTTCTATTCATGGAATGGAACCTACTTACTTAAAAAATAAAAAGAATCAACATAAACTAAATAATAACTGCACTGATCAAATACATTGAAGATTTACTCAAGTTTAATGCATAGTGGTATGTATCAGACATATTCACGACTAGACAAGAAGCAGTCGAGGGAGCCAGCGTCTGGCGTCATTAACTTGTAAATAATTCCAACTCCACACCAGTGCCATATTAGGAGATCAGGAAATCGAGGTCCAATTTAAAAAGTGTTAGAGACCGTCGGAAGGGTAACCATGATTGATCACATTGGCAAAAAGTTGCGATATATGTTCGTATATAATATATGGTCCAACGACCTCTTTAGAGCCCGCACTGCACCGTTAACTCCACTTGCTCCGAGTTCGCAAAAAGTTGCTCCGAAACACGAATGGGTGCATTATTTTGATACATTCAAAACTTTAACGTTCTCTGCATGTTATTGAAAAGGTGAATTATGTGCCATTTATGTGCCAAATTATATGGAATAATTACAAGATTATAATATTATGTTTATGAGTAGTTCTATTAAAACAAATAAAATAGAGCACGACCGCTTTACTACGTCACGCAGCTAATACTTTATTTACCAATCACATCATCCAGATTTGCATTGAATTAATAAACATGAAACAATCTATGAATTTTTATTGAATTACGCATCAGTATTTCCTTAATTAAAAATATAAAACATCGACTGAGACTGCATGTTGATTCATGCAAATTGACTTCCAATCTGCAAATGTTTACGGAGACTCAACATGATTTGGCCTATTCCATAGTTTTAACCTTGTGTGTATGTAAATGATTGCAGAGTTTGAGCTTAATGGAGCAGGATCCGAGATGCTCGAAGAGACCTTGCACTGAAGTCACCTGCTCGTCGGGGAGCAGCTCCCACGACACACCTTCCACCTTGAATTCCAATCTGAATGCTTGCCTATGAGCAATCGATCTCGGGTAAGTTGTGGAATGCATCGCAGTATAAATTAATAAACCGTTATCGCTTTTGTTTTATCTCTGTGTAATGTAGAGTGTGATGGATTCGATCTTATAAAATACCTCATAGAAAGGATAATTTATTTATCGATTATAATTCTGAATTATAAATGGAATACTGAGCTTTTCGAGAAATGATTGGAATGTACGAGATCACTAATCTCTAAATTTATTTAATTGGGTTTGTGTGTGTGTCACGTCTACATACCATAAACAATTTTCTTTAATTTGATTATTACTACCAGTATACTGTTTCATTTGCTCCGGTCTTTGGTTATGAGGCTTTAATTGTAATTTGGTTCCATTAAAACGAGTCCAAAGAGGTTGAAGAACAGGTCTACCAATAACCTGTTGTCGAAACGTTACCAAGTCTCCAACCTCGTTCGATCCTGAACGAGGCGATTAGCGGCTGGACTCGCGTGAATACCAAATTGCCAGTACAATCATATTTGCGACATTTCATACAAGGGATATTAGATCAGTCAGAATCGACATTGAAAATCGAGAATTTAACAATAATTCCAAAAGTTTTCAAACTTCGGTCAAGTGAATGGTACATTGGGACGACAATAAATCTCATTTTGCAACCTTGTCCGCAGTCCGGAACATTGTTAAAATTGCAATTAAATTATTTTTTTGCTGTATGGTCGTGAAAAAAATTCCAAAAGTTCTGCAAACTTGGGGAAGTTTTCGATATGATATTTCATATCACGTATTAAATTTGCAATCAATCTAAGTGTACGGAACATTGTTAAAATTGCAATTAAATTATTTTTTGCTGTATGGTCGTGAAAAAAATTCCAAAAGTTCTGCAAACTTAACACAGATATCGGAAATATATACCGAACGGTTGTATAAATTTGCAACCTTTTTCGTTGACCGGAACATGTTTATTTATAATTATTTTTAATTCGTCGTCATTTTTTCGAGTAAGGTGGTCTCGGAATAATTACAAAAGTTTTGGAACTTGGTTGCAAACTTCGAAAACATCTATTCTGGTGCATTTACAAATTTTCAACCTCATTCAGTTTAATAAAAAAAAAAACATTAATATTCAATATTAAAAGATGTTCCGTACACTGAGATTGGTTGCAAATTTAATACGTGATATGAAATATTATATCGAAAACTTCCCCAAGTTTGCAGAACTTTTGGAATTTTTTTCAGGACCATACAGCAAAAAATAATTTAATTGCAGTTCCGGACTGCGGACAAGGTTGCAAAATGGGATTTATTGTCGTCCCAATGTACCATTCACTTGACCGAAGTTTGAAAACTTTTGGAATTATTGTGAATTGAATGTCTAGACTGACTGGAGTATATATATTATAACCGTTTACTAATAATTTTGGTTGTTATTAGCGCCCAGAAAGCGGGTAACGACTGTTAAAAGTGTAGCTGATTTACGCGGAAACAACACAAGTGCTTAAAACGATATGTTCTTCGATATATTGAAATGGATAAAATATTTTCCCATAATTTCCGTGTAAATGAAATGAAAAAACAATTTGTTTCAATTATCAGCGTCTAATTCGTTCACGTATGACTCCACGGGGGTTGCTATAATACCAACCACCAACGAGTTAGATAGATCAGTTGTATAATAGTTTATTTACTGTAATAAATTACAATTTTACTCATCTAAGTATTAAAACTTTAAAAAATTTATATTATTATCTATTAAAAACTCTTTGAAGTCTCATGTGCTAAAAGTTAAAAAGGGCTGAAAGACATACTGGCCGATATAAGCAGTAACTATATGCTTGCAGTTGTATAAAATCTTTAAAAATCGGGGCTGACATTGACAAAATCATTTTAAATCGAATGCCAATAAGAACTGAAAAGGGAAATCGCAGCACGGCACACATACGAACTTGCTCGGGCGTTGTGCCCAAATCCGCGCAAGAAAGTTGCCAAATTCACCAGCAAGGGAGTGTCCGGGGTGCGGCGAGGCTTGCAGGGGGGAGGGGGGCACTAATTAACTCATCGGGCGCGCCGCACTCCATTACGGCCAGTTTATTGTGACAATTATTCGTTTCACCCCGCGAAACCCCGCGACACCAGGCGGCACCCTCGCCACCCGGCCGCACCTTTACACCAAACTCGAATCGCTCCTACACTTCGATTTCACAAAACTATTTGTAACCTACGGGCTTATAGTTCCTTTATGGGGACCGGGGACGGAGTCGTTATGTTTCTCAATCGATGTGCTGCGCTTTTGTTTTTCCAAACGCAAAGATATACGAATAACGACGTAGGTATAAGAAGAAGACATAGGTAAGCGACCTCTTACACGTTCAGGTCAATAAAAAATAGTGAGATGGTAATTATTTTTCGCTCTCATATACAATCATATAATATAATCTCATATATCTCGATCTGGTGTGTTTGAAAAAGAGTTATGATATGTGACTACTCTATCTAGGTATATTTTTGATCGCCTCTAATTTAGTAGCTTGTTTGTCACTTTTGTTTGTCACACCAATTAAGGAACTCTTCTGAATAAATTATCTTCCACTCGCTAAAACACAAAGCCAAGCTTCCAAACATCAAGTATTTTTGATGAAGAATTCTAAAAATACGCGCAAGGATGTGATGTGCCAGGCGTTGAACTTATCGATGTTTGTGGCCGCAATTATCGACAATTTGCTCGTGATTAGCGCCTCGCGATCCGGATACAACACTACACAACACAACACGTGCGTACCGCTGTGGAGATACAGTTATGTCATGTCCAAAATTGATTATCATTTAGTTAAATTGTTTTACTAATCATGTATATTATTTATCTTAATTATTTACAAGTTATAACACCCTCTTTTAACGTACACCCACGGTATTCTACCTTGTTTCGTATAGAAAAATACTTCGAAACATTAACCAGCGCTAGTTTCTTTTTTAATTTCCTCTTATGTTAAATCATCGTATTTTATGAGTCTGATGTTTTGTTGACTTTTCCATGACCCGGCATCAATTTGAGATAATGGTTTGATATATTAACTTTTATTGTTATTTTTATATATAATTACTTTTAACATACTTATTTGTCTCGTTAAATTTATCCTCTTCATTATTTATCATTATTTACAAACATTTATTAGATCTTCATGATTTACATAGAACGGTCATAATCTAAGAAAGAAGGAAGACTAAAAACCAAAATATAAATCAGTTGGAAAGGATCTTTTGCAGGATGCTAAGCTAGTTTTTCAGCTTATCCAATGAATTTACTTCAAGATAATGTTTTACTGTAGTGTAGTTAAGAAGTGAGAGCTTTCCGAATCATTAAAAAAAATCTACATTTATGTAGAGTTCATCTACACATAATTAATTGGTCAATTTATTAGTAGTCCATAATAATATTATGCATGATGTATAAATGCATCGATCATTGATTATAAAGTCAACTGTAAGTAAAATATAGACAGAGTGTTTGTTCAAACTCTACGAAGGAAATCTTGTGTGCCTTATAGATAATTGTAGAGTTTCAAACGCCAAATACATATAGTGAATTGAAGTTAAAATTTGCGATTCATTCATAAAATGTCTAACCTAACACATTAAAGTTCCGAATTCCCTCTCCACGTGGCGCGAGGCGCGAGGCGCGAGCACTGTATGTGTAAAGTGACATGTTTGTCGCTAGTGTACCACATGCTATCGCTATAAATACCACGATGTGCACTTAACCGCTAATACAATACGACTCAAATATAACTCTAGCAAATTAAAATAGGACTCCGTTTCGATTGGAACTCTAAGTGTTTTCGAGTCTTCGACCTCGGCAGGGTTATCGCGCGACCTCTTATCAGACGCACACACGCACACGGGCGTGGTACAGGCGAACAATAGGGCTATCAGCCCGCCTCGACCAGAACCGTATTGTGAGAAATACGCAGGAAAACGTGGAATGGTCAATATATCACTCGTTAAACACTCAACTTTAATGTTTATTTTCAATAATGTTCAATCTGACTGTATCTATGTGTTTATAATTTCTATTGCACCTTTCATGAATAAGTATTGTTATGTATAGTCTTTCAATATATACATATCTAAATAATATTCATAAATATACTTTATTTTATCACGTAGCAGCCCTGAAGCAATGTGTGCACACTTGTATCCGCATTGTCACAAGTATGGATCGCTGGAACTACAAAAATTCAGTTATTGCTTTTGTTTTATAATTACATCGCATGGAATAATGTACTGCATTTATGTCCATTCATGTGACATTTCAAATGGCAAAGATTCTTCGAAATTATATCTATCATTAATAATATAATAATATCTTGCATTTAGTAATTAAAATCTATTTTCAAGTATTAATAACAATTGAACATAAAATCATCAAAGATATGTTTATTTATATGTGATAGGAAAACTACACAATCTCGTCTAAATAGAATTGTAGGTATATAAATTAGTAAGTACCTTATTTCAGTATAGACAATCAAAGGTTTACTTTGGGAATAATAGTTACTTCTTTTCACGAATATGAAAAAAAGTATAAAACTGATGAAATGAAATCAATTGAAAACCGGCTTATTGCAGAATAATCCATAATATAATCACATTATTAACAGTGAATATAAACATGCATGTTTTGTAAAGTCAATCACGAGGGGACAGCATTGCAGCGCCTTGTGATAACAAATTATAGCCGATGGGTTGTGATAAGAGATGACCCGGTAAGTCCGGGTCGCTGTGATTTGCGTAATTCATCACATGACTCCTACTTTGTTGTGCAATAACAGCCCTTCTTGGTATCATTGAGTAAAGTCCATTTTCCTAACCCCTGAAACATTAAATATTTTGATTGTTACAGTTTTAAGTATGTGTGGTGAAATATCTTGTCAAAATTTTTGTGATATTTTATAATACTAGCAGATTACGTGTCTAAACTTTTATGTGAAAAAAGGTTACGGTATATTATAAGAGCAAAACACAAAATACAATGGTTGAAATTATTAAACTAGCTTAATTACAATAGTTTGCTGTAGAGCAGTTTTTTGGATAAGTTTGAGTGTTTGTGACACAAAATATTAAAATACAACAAATATTTTCTTCTCGCTCTCAATCCTAGAGACACACAGATAACAGCTAAAGGAATACGGAGGAAAAGTACAAGTTATGAATCAGAAACGATTTATTAATTAATTAAATCAATATCAATAAAGTTGATGGTACATTCTAAATAAACTCGTTTTACACGCGAATATGACATTCTTAAGATATACTATCTATATATTATCTATAATACAATCTTAATATAAAATCAACGGAATATGAAATGCAAAAGAAATGAACACACAAAATATTAGGATTTCGTATCAGAGCGGTCGAACGGTGACGGTGAACGGCCGAGACTCAGATTAACTTGCAAATTAGGTGCCGCTACGAAAATCATAAAAAAGAAAGCCATAGCAATAATCGTCAATCAGATGCGAGCTCTGGGAATGGGGATAGATCGCTGGTTCCGTATTAAATATGCATTAGCCCAAAACATGGCTATAAAACACAATATATTGCCCGTGTATCAGTTTTCCTCACGATGCATTCTAAAGAAAATTTGTAATGAAATCATTTTGAAATTAAAATGTTTATAATGTCAAAGTCTTAGAACTTAATTGCTGTTGCAACGGTTCAGAGAACTTCCGTAAAGATTTTCTGTAACTTGGCTTAAACTCATAGGACAAGATGGTTCAATTTTTATTTTTAATTAGACAACAACAGGAAGTTTCCAATATTTCAAACAATGAGAGTTATTTGTTATTTCATGGTGTAATTGTTAAGTTTGGATAATGCCTAATTAAAATGAAAATATTTTTATAATAATTGAACAAGTGATAGCGTGTGGAGTGGCGTGAGGTCGCGTGAGGCTTCAGGCGTCTAATTAAGCACCACTTTAGCGAATTAGCCGCACAATGCCTCCACAGTCCACCGCAGCCTAAACCACTGGTGTTACTATTTCGGGTAACGTATATGAAGGAAACACGACACTTTCTAATAATTTAAATCTTACTTAGACTAAATTATGTTCAATTGTTTACTGTTTTGAGCAAAATAATAAAGTTTATTTGTACATTGTCCGATGAAAATGAAAACCAATGCTTTACCATCTACTGATTTCTGAAATTTTGGTGTATAAAGAAAGGATAGAGAGTTCTCATGTCTTCTAATATCAAATGTTGTTATTTAGGAGACACCTTACTTTGGTTAGATTAGTAGATTGCTTACTTGTCTTATCTTATGACGAGTTAATGAATGTCTTACATTCCTTAAATGATTTTAATCTGTGCTGATGTTATATTTATCAAACACGTTTGGAATATCCCGTGGCTTTTATGTGCTCAGAACATTGACATATTAACGAGAATGTTTTTCACATGGCCATTTAATTTAATAGTTATTAACTGACTAACATATCTCTCGGTGGTCAAAGAAATATTATAGATGTAGATATGAAATATTTTTGTTCTAGAAATAAAATACATATTTGTAGAGTTCTTTCATCTCTATTTTTTAGGAGAAAAAGTTTTCGTAAACAAGTTCAATCGATAAGAACAGAAAACACACACACACACACACACACTGCTTGGAGATGTATGCTACCATAGACATTTTTTAAATGTTATAATACTTAGAAAATTTACTTAATGATCTAAGTTATAACTTATAATAATACTAATTTTAGAATCTATCAACACTGAAGATATTTCTTTTTAACTGATGATAAATTTTCCTAACAGATGATAGTAACTGTAGATCAGTTTGGAAAATTGCATTGAACACGGCAATAGAGCCACTGATTAAATTGTATTTTCTATTAGTTCTATTGCCTTTTGTAGTTATAATATAGGGGGCTACTAATTGCCCCATGTAAATCTGACAGCTGATATATCCCTCGGGATGTTCAATCATTCACACCAGACACAATACAGTATGAAAAATTTGGCATCAATGCAGACAGGGTCATAAAACAGATAAATAGGGCAATCCCCAACAGTTAAATTATAATTAGTGGGGTATCGTTTGTTAACCTCGGGGTGCGATGATGAATGCGCGGGGCGCGGCGGGGCGGGGCGCAGGGGCGCGGGGGCGAAGGGGCCAGTTAATGTCCCATTACTGGCTAGGCCTCCGCGGACCGCCGGCACGGCAGCCGCACCCTTAGCAGTTTAGCTTTATTTAAATATTACTAAGGTTATTAGTTAATTATGTTTGTAGAGCTAGTCAGCTAGCTTGTAAAACGTACTGTCCGTCTGTTTATTTTAGTTGCGTTTTATTGACTATTATTTAAATTTACGAGTTGTGAGATCATTGTATTGTAATTTATACATGTATTATCGAGTTAACGATTCTATTACCAACATGTATTGTAAAAAACTCTATCTGATTCTAGTTTTAAGAAATTATAATGTCAAGCAGATATACATTTAAGAGTCTCTGTATATGCCGCGTAGCACTCAACAAGTTTCATCCAACATATTGCTACATCACTAAAAAGAAACTGAAGTAATTTTGATACCTATGGAAATATATGACAAAGGTTTAAGAAAAACTTTTTATTATAAATTATTGTGGAAATAAAAAATAATAACTTATGACTCAACAAATAGTTGAAAGTATATATATTCTCATGATTATAGAAACAATAAAAATACATATATGTATATATATTATGTACAGCTGCAATTTACTTATTTACAAATAAGTCGATGTTGTCGAAAACTTTACTGTTATAGAGTCAGTTAAAAAATGTTAAATTAGAAAGAAAGAAAAGAAAGAAAAGACATTTACCTAATTCAGCACACACATAAAGACTAAAAATAAAAATAAAACAGAAATTAAATAGAATAGAAAAACACAATGAAATTTTTAGGTTTAAATTAATTAGGTGTGGTTAATTATCATAATTGCGTTTTCTATATGCATATCTTTTATTTACCTTCTAGTTTTTTGCTCTACATTTCACATATCGACAACATGTTGACCTATTGCAGTTGTTGCAGTTGATATTGACTTTAAACAAGAGAAACAAATGAGAGTGTTGACTTGACGGTGACTGAGAGTCGCGTAAAGGTAAGTTCACACTACAGCAATTTCCCAAGCATTATTACGAATAGGTTTGCGAATGCTCGACGCTCTGTTCGGTGTAATGTTCACAGTGGATTTAGGTACATGTAAAATTTCGTTGTGTTGTGATCGCTCTTGGATGTAAAGTTGGATCGACAATATGTTGCGCTTAGTTTATCTTGGTGAATTATATTAAAATTTAAAAGTAAAAAGAAACAGAAATGGAATGGCATACGATCATTCACAATAGAAGATAACATCGTAACGACTCGCGTAGCTCAGTAGAATATTAAACAAATACACTTGTTGGTTTTCAAAATCTGTAGCATTTCGATCAAATGAAAACGGCAAATTCTTCGACCTCTCTATTACAAATAAATTCTTTGGTATATTGTCACCTCGAACAACCGAAATTTTATTATTTCTTTTGTATATCGGCGTAGTAACAGGCGGCTCCTACAAGGTTTGTATAAACGATAAGCTTGAGGAAAATAGTGTCATGTTATGTTAAATATATTACATTATTATGTGTTTTGTGAATTGTTTTCCTACTACATTATCGTATCTATTTATAGGAAGAAGGAAATGAATAGTTTTGAAGACGAAGCTTTTTATGGATATGCGCTGGCATTATTGGCTTAAATTGTTGCCAAATGTGTAGTATAAAAAGAGTAAGTATAAATATGGAATTAATTATCCTGTCGTGAAATTAATATTTTCATTAGATAATTAAGAACAAAGTTAACCGAAAACAAGCAGCGACGAAGCTGGCATAGAGTGTAGAGCCAAAAGTACTAGTATTAAGGCGCCATTTGATCTGGGCATTCTTATCATATTCATTAAACAGTAGGAAGCATTTATCATAGTCTATTTTTGCTATATACCAACGAGTTGAATGCATCTTTTTCAATCTAACGACTAGGTGTTAAGTTTAGTAGGTGTTATCTTTTGCGTTATGCATTTTTCACCCGCTCTACGCGGTACCCCAGGGCTGGCACTGGAAAAAAGGAAAAATTATATAGTTAAAAAATGAATGAAACAATTCTGAAACGTACAGCTACTATTTATTAATTAATACATATTGTTTCTACATCGTTGATTTTCAGTAACTGCCCGATTGTTTTCTCTATTTCGACCTATTGTGATGCGGTCACAATAGGTCGACATTAGTGGTATACAGGTTATCTTTAAAACCTCTAAAATCCATCTAATATGTAGACAATTCAATAAAAATGTTTATTTTTTTACAGAATAAAGAAGTGTACATGCGGGCTACATGTTAACCACGTTGCAATGTCATCTTTAAATTGCAAAAGCATTAAAACCGTAGCAGGTGATTTAGGATCATAAGTCTAACTCTTTTTTAAAGCCTCTGTTATAAATACAAAGCAGATTAAATACAGGATCCTTGAAGAAATTTCGAGATGATTTGAAAACACGTTTTATTAGCTCTCCGTGGCTCTACTTAATTAGAACTCGCGTTTATTTTCACAATCAGTTAGAGCAGCCCTTAACGTGTGACAGTAATACAATGTCGAGGCGTGCCACAGGTCGCGCTACAGGTGGCGAGGACGCGCCCTCCAGTCAGTCCCTCCCGCTCCCCCCGCGACCCTCACCCGGCCGTCACCGCACCCCCTACTAACACATTTGACTATTATTAACATTAATTGCTTGATAATATGAGAAGCAATGGACACTTATTCCGGATTTAAGTTCAAATTAATTAGAAGCCTTTAAACCTATCTAATATGTAATTGTAATCACACGTAATATTAAAGTAAGGATCATGTAAATCAGCTCTTAACATCTCTTTTTCATATTATAAATTTATAATCTTTTTTTCAGCACCAAAACCGAATTTCGTAGACTCTTCACACTTCACTTCACACACTATTTGATGTAGAGTCGGAATATTTTTTTTGCACACCTGTAATATAATCAAAATCATTATGTAAAGCATATCGACAAAATTTTCAGTAAAATCTCGGAAAACTTTGCAACCGTTTAAAATTCCCGTTCAATCATACAAACACAAGGAAAGCAACGAATTCTTTTAGCGATTGTTTCAGTGTTGGCTTGCACCCAGCGGCGAATTTTATGCATCTCGCAAGATGGACAGTAGAAATATTTGTTTACCGACCGAAATAGAGTGATTGATGCGTCTTGTTTATTGCTCTCGTTGTAGGCACTCGCATTCGCATTGTTTACGCCGCTCGTTTCACATGCATTCGCACCAGCAGTTTGGTAAACAGCATGAATGAGCACATATTGTGGTACTTCCTGATATGCAGGATTTTTCAAGATCGAATCATTGATACCTTTCGGCCCTTTTTCATATTCAGTGATATAGATGATAGACTGATGGAGAGAGGAAATATAGGTATAGATATTGATTCTTCTAGTGTTAGGTATTTTGATAACTCGCATAGGTAATTACACAGAGAACCAAATCAATTCCATGTGTTGGTTAATGGTTCATAACTCACCGAGGTGCCTTACAACAAAATACATAGTTTGTTTATCGTGACACAAGAATTCAAAATAAATTAACATTATTTCAGTGGGGTACCGACTGTGCAGCAGAATTACATTCTCACCTTTATTTCTGGTTGCTACACTTACTGTAAGAAAGTTGAATTTCTATTTCATTTAAGGATGGCATTTCTACATAAGTAATTAATGAAGACTGAAATGTAGATATTTTCAGAAACTGTTTTAAAATAGACAAAAAATATTATATAAATTTAAGGAATTTTACAAAAAATGGCAAATCGTTTAGCAGGAGAGTTTATGGTCAGAGGTCTAGCAAGAGGATAGGTTTATAGAGATGCATCAGAATCAATGCAACAGGTAAATGAGAATAATTTTGAAGGAATTGACGACATTAAGCGACAATCTTCTGAATAAGTTTTAGTAGAAGTGGTTGCTGGATGCTATGAGAATGTCCGCGTCTGTTAATACTTATGATGATCAATGAATTATAAGTCCCGCGTTGCGTGCACGTGGCCGTACTACAATCCGTAGGGTTGACAGCGATACGAGATAATTGTATTTGTTATACGTTGATTGTAATTATTGTAAACCAGGATTAACATAGTTGTGGAATATTGTATTTCTTCGATGGTCTTGTAAGATGTACTGTATGTCACCTATAGAGTATAGACATATACGACCAGGAATGCAATTTTATCTTAATAGTTAGTCTTATAAATATTTTAGTACTATTCTATAGTACTAATACTCAGTTAGCCCCGAGACAAAAGACATAATGAAATCAGAAATGCTTTGCATTGAAAGTGAAGAGACACTAACATAATTGGATATTTAAAGTTCTTGCTTGTTACAAATTTCTGTTAAATATCAGCTGAAGCATCGCTGTCACAATACAGACACGACATTTTTTAATGATTAAGGATTCGGCGAATGTTCTATTTACACGCATTGTTTAAGCGATTAAACATTTTAATGATAATATACCTACGTAAATTTGGTTCTTTTGACTCAGGTTAATGACATGCGTTTATCGAAGCCCATCGACAAGGCAATTCAAAATCTAAAAACTTGAAATTAGGGCCCTTCTTCGCTCATCACGGTGTCTATCATTTTGAAGCAGTCAGCCCTAATTACATGTAACACATAGCTGTGGAAAAATATGTTTCCTCACCGACGCAATGACAAGAAATGTGTACGATTATAAACCTTATTGCTTCAAGTTAAGGGCACGGGTAAGCAGCTGCCGTGAATTATCGGAACATTAATTCTAGACATTATAATATCTTGGTGTAATATATTCAAAATACGAAACGAATAAAAGTGAAGGAGCCTAGGAAAGAAATATAATCTGTGATTTTTTGTAAATACGACTGGTTGTTGAGTTTTTGTAAGTAAATTACGCGTTTATTATAATTAGCCGAGTTCACAGGTACACCCAAGTTGCGCTGCGCTCGGAGCGAGCCGCGAACACGTCCGCCGAACATGTGTGGTGACATGTACGATTAACATAACGTGAAGGTCGCTGGCGAGCCTCTGTTTTAAATAAACGTTGGGATCGTCTTTTATTTTATTGAAATTTAA
Organism: Colias eurytheme; assembly: GCF_061535395.1. Lineage (NCBI taxonomy): Eukaryota > Metazoa > Arthropoda > Insecta > Lepidoptera > Pieridae > Colias > Colias eurytheme. The sequence continues at coordinate 12,952,077 of NC_142988.1, read as the reverse complement.
ACTGATCAGAATGTGAAATTATGGGATGTGATATCATTCTTTTATTATTACTTTCCGAACGAAATAAAAGTGAACCATATAAGATTTTATTTATTTATATGAAAACATGAAATGTAGCGCTCTTCTACACTAGTTAAATGATATTATAAAAAGATACTATGATATTCTTCTTCTACTGCAAAATATAATTACAAGTGACTAATAATTACTAGACTCCAATTACTAGTGACAGTTGGTAGGTTCTGTTTCTGGTCTGGTGTATTTTTAAAGTTTGAGCTACTTGAAGGTAGAGCTGGCAAACCGTCTTGCTCTATGTTTTTAATTTCTGGATCTGTGACAGGCCATACGAGGCAAAAAGCGTTGTTCATGTTAATTTAAAAACGCTTTTTAACTTTTTTTCGATTGCTGACAATATTGCTGTGTTCAAGACTCAATTAGTGACCGATAATAATAAGTGGTCAGGTATTGGAATTAGATGAACACACTTGCATCTTACAGACCTTAACAGGAAACACACTCATAAATTATGTCTGAGTATTATTGTTTTAAAACAAATAAATAATTTATCACCTCAACTGTGTCGGGAAGAAAAATGGTGCCTTACCGCTTCTTATTTTAAATTCAAGCGACTTATTTCGCCAGCCATATGGCAGCCTGGATTCAACACGAAATAAATTTAAATAATTCGACAATATCTTTGGTTATACCAAAACTGTATTGAATAACTCGGTGGCTAGCAACGAACGAATTTCCGAAACATTCGGCTTTGAACTTGAATGGTAAGCGAGCGATTTGTAAGTCAATGTGGATTGATATTCAGCTGGCTGGCTCAGGGCACGGGGCAGGCCAGTGACGGCCAGTGACGTCATCAGCGACTTCAATTATTTTAACAAATCGGTACAGAGCACGATCACGATTTTGCACTTAGTCCCTCAATGATAGATCTTTCGGTGTTTGTGTACCTGCGATAATAATGGCACATTTAATTTTAATGGGATATTTTAGAGTTGAGCAAATTGAATTCGCTATAATAATATTACTAGGAAATTTTTAGAATGTATGAAAAAATAATTTTTTTGTTCAATATTAGGCTACGTTAAGGGATCCTCGTTAAAGTTTATGTAAGAGTCAAATTGATATCTCTATATAAAGTTACTTGTGGTGAAAGGTTTGCTTTACATTTTATATCTATCGATATTCGGATCTAAACCATAATCGTATGTTCCAAAATTACTAAAGCATTGAAATATAATCAAACCCCGAAGTAAAAATGCTAAAGTAGGTAAACAGCTAGTGAATAAATTGGATTAGTCCTTTTGTTAAAAATAAAATTGTTTACATAGGTTATTTTTCTTGTTGTTTAACTTTCTGTGCTTCTTAAATTGAACGAAGATCCTTTGTTTCGCAATGACTGGTTCTTTTATAACATAACTCATAGCTTTGCTCATTACTTGTTCATAGAATATTAGTTAAGCCTTTATCTGAGTTATTGAGTCAGGCGCAAATAAAGTAGATAGGTAACATTATTTATTGAGTTAACTACAATTATTATCCGAATTGCATAGGTTTAAAAACATTAACCGTTTAACCATTTCAATAAAACACACATTATTATGTTGTAAATGTACATTTTCCGTTCCGTTCCAGCCTTTTAAGACGTCCACTGCAGGACATAGGCCTCAAATGTACATTTTAACACCCGCAAATTCTAATTAAATGAAACGTCAATGAAAGTAAAATAATCAATTAATATTGCCATAAATTTAAATATCTATTGATGCTAAAAAGCCTTGACGAAATGTCGAAGTATTGTGAACAAAGGTGATCAATTACTGTGCCGTCGAGGTTGTGTAGTGTGTGCGGAGTGTACCACATTGCGTAGATGGGTGCCCGGTGCTGCGGGGCGCACTTGAGCAAATATGCTTTAGACCGTTAGACGTGGGTCACAATGTGGTACTCATGTCGCACTAGTTGTAGCACGTGGATTCGTATAAAGGTTATTTGATTTCAGTCTTTAATTTTCTTATCATTCTCTATATTTAAGATGTTCAAATGGCGCTTCACTGGATGGCAAATCTGCTTTTTGGTAGGTAGTTAGGATCTTATGTTACTTAGCCCAATTGGATAATGCTAGACTGTATTATACTGAATTAGAAAGAGATAATAAGTTTAAATTTTATTTGAGCGTTAATTGTGACGGGTTTTGTCAGAGTAGTGACTTATAAATGTGCTTGTGAAACAATTTTTCTTGAAAATTCTTGTATACAAATTAACTAAGCGTAAATAGGCATGACGAAAGATTTTGAAATCCTCTTCCATAATGTGTTTATACGTTTACTATACAAGAAAAACCCTATATTTCGGTAATATACTTAAATCTCTTCTTCTTTTCCTTTGCCTTGTCCCTTTATTTGGGGTCGGCTCTCCTCGTTCTCATGCGCCAGGATGGCCTATCCTGGGTTGTCTGGTTGTTCAATTGGGCTCGCTCCAAGTCGTTCGATATGGTGGACCACCAAGTGGCTGGCGGACGCCCCAGACCCCTTCTTTTATTTGGCAAGTTAAGAGCCCTCTTAACTACATGGTCCTCCCCTCGTCTCATTACATGTCCATACCATCTCAAGCGCTGTTCGGTGAGTTTCTCTGTGATGGGAGCAACCTTGAAACTTCCTCTGATGTGTTCATTGCGCACTTTATCGAGTCTAGTTACACCGGCCGCCCATCTGAGCATTTTCATTTCGTTGACATGTAATCTTTGTTCTTGACCTTTTTTGATTGCCCAGCACTCGGAGCCGTACATTAGAGCGGGTCTAACTGCGGTCTTGTACACTTTGCCCTTGGTCTTTATCGGCATCTTTGGATCACATAGTACTGCAGTCAGATTCCTCCATCTCTGCCAAGTCACATTGATTCGATGTGTAACATCAGCATCGATATTGGCATCCGATGATAGCATAGATCCCAGATATTTAAATTGTGACACCTTAGGAAGTGGTTCTCCTTGTAGACTAATAACGTTACGTTGCCGCGTCTCAGGGTTATAAATACACTCCATATACTCAGTTTTCTTTCTGCTTACGCGCAATCCATTAGTCTCTAGGGCGTGCCTCCATGCTTCCAGCGTTGATTGTAGGGTCTGTGCACAGGTATCGAGCAGTACGATATCATCCGCATACATTAGGCACCAAGGCAGAGCTGGTTGAATGTCTCTCGTTATGTAGTCCATTACGAGATTAAAAAGAAGTGGGCTTAAAGCCGATCCCTGATGGACTCCAACATTTACCTTAAATGGTTTACTGAACCCAGCAGCACTTTTTATTGTTGTACTTACACCATCATACATATCCTGAATAATTTTGACGAATATCTCTGGTACTCCTTGGGCTCTCATGGCTTGCCATACTAATTTTCTAGGCACACGATCAAACGCTTTTTCTAAATCGATAAAGATAAGGTGTAGATCTTCTCGGTTTGATCGGTGCTTTTCCATAAGGATTCGAACAGTTTGAATGGGATCATTTGTTGATTTTGCTGCAGTAAAACCAAACTGATTCTCGGATATATTAACCATTGTTAACAGGCGGTTGTTTAAAATTCTTTCAAAGATTTTTAGGGTATGTGAAGTGAGTTTAATAGCCCTGTAGTTATCACATATGCTGATGTCACCTTTATTTTTATAAATAGGTACTAGGAAACTATGTCGCCATGCTTCAGGGATACTTAGGGTGTACAGTATGGTGTTAAAAAGACGCGCAAGCCACTCATACCCAAGGGGACCCGTTTTCTTCCAGATGTCAGCGGGTATCTCGTCAGGGCCAACCGCTTTGTGATTCTTCATTTTAATAACAACCTGTTTGATCTCCTCTTGCGTTACTTCTTGGATAGGTCCGACTGTTGGAATGATTTCTTGTAAGGGTTCACTAGGGAATTCTTCGTTTAAGAGGTCTCCAAAGTATTGCTTCCATCTATTACAAATATCTTCATTTGATGTTAACAGCTGTCCATCTTTGTTTCGGATGTATTTATTAACTTTTATGTCTAGCGTAGCTTTGTATCGTTGTTTCGCTATTTTGAAAACCTCTACATCTGTACTTGCGTCTTCCAGTCTTTGGTAGAGCATCTCATTAGCAATTGTCCTTGACTGAGCAACTATCTGTTTGGTAGCTTTTTTTGCTTTTTTGTATTCTATGTGGTCTTCTTCAAGCTTTGTTAGTTGCCACAGCTTAAAGAGTTCTCTTTTAGTTTTTATAGCCTCCTTCACATTGTCATTCCACCACGTAGGATCTTTATTAGTACTTATTCCACCTTTCGATATTCCCAAATGATTCGCAGCTTCATTTTTACAAAACTTTTCAAAGTTTGACCACATTAGGTTTGTATTATTGTTGTGATTTAAAGTTAAATCGTTTTCTAAATATTTAATAGTAGATGCAATGAACTGTTTACCTTTTTCTGAGTATAATTGGCGCCATTTTATTCTAGGGGTTCTATCTTTATTGACCTGAATGCTTTTCGGTAATATTAATTTTGATACCAATAGGCGATGTTGTGAGGTGAGAGCCTCACCCGGAATTACTTTACAATCTTTAAAACTTTTTAAGGAAGATCTTTGGCATAGTATGTAATCAATTTGAGTGTTATTTCCAGAACTTTTGTACGTTGTTAGATGTTCATTTTTCTTTTGGAACCAACTGTTAACAATAGCTAAACCATGCCTAGAACAGAAATCCAGTATCGATATTCCCTCCCTATTCACAGTGCCATATCCATAGCCACCATGGACGTCTCGATAATTGATGGCTGTCTCACCAATGTGTCCATTTAGATCTCCACCTATGTATTTTGATTCATGTTCTGGTATTACACTCATGAGGTCATCCAAATCTTCCCAGAAAATAGATTTTTCAAGTTCTGTACATCCGGATTGAGGAGCATAGGCGGAGATGATATTTAAAGGTTTTTGATCGTCCATAGCGAGTTTAATTGCAATTAATCGGTCACTCTTTCTATCCACGTTTATTATACGATGCTTCAGATTGCAGTCCAGCACTATACCCACACCATTCTGGGAGTTCTTAACGCCATGATATATTAGTTGGTAACCTAGTCCAATATCTCTGGATTTGGAGCCTTTCCATTTTGTCTCTTGTATACAGCATGCATTTATATCTCTTCTTTGCAAAACCTTAGCCAGTTCTTGGCATCTTCCAGTAAGGGAACCTAGATTCCAACTAGCCAATCTTAACTTATATTGAGGTGTTGGCACAGGTTTATTGTCTGTTGCTATTTCTGATTGCTTGTCGCTTCCGGGGGACCCCCTAGTATATTCTTCTTTATTCGCATCCATATCGCATAAACTCGCTCTTCCGTCGCTTCTGGGGAACGCCCTAGCAGTAGTGCCCTTTCTTGAATGTTTACCTTTCATGTTTCGAGGAGAAAAATAATTGGCTTTGAGTTTTACGGCCGGTTGCCACCTGACGCCAAGGTTGTCATCTTATTCCAAGATGTGAGCGCCGCCGTTGGCCCATTGTAGGGCTCTTCCGCCGCCATCTCTACTGTGTACTCCAACCCAAGCACACAGCACTACTACGACCTGACCTTCGATTATGTCGAAGAAGCTCGCAATAGGGATTTGGTCACGAAGTGTTCATCTCCGGCCTCTTGGTCCGCGGGAGTAATGTTATTACTCCTACCCTTCAAATGCTAGTAGCACCGGAAGGGCATTCCCCTATCCGCCACCTGGGGACGCGTTCTCTAGGGGTTGAGGCTCCCCCGAGAAGGTAATATACTTAAATCTAACGAAGATAAAAGCCATTTTCCAAAAAATATTTATTAACTGTGCCAAAACAGCTCGCAGGTGTCATGGCGTAGGCGTGACGTCACATTTTGGTAAATACGTAATTATTTGTACGCATTGCGAAGAAAATTAAAAAAATATTTATTTAATATGTGTTATAGAAACGAATTTCAAAGTTTATAAGTGGTGTGCAGTATTGCAGTTGGAATCCACATAAAAATAATGCTCAAAAATGTGTTAGTAATTATTTTAAGCGATAAAATAATAAGAAATGATTGTATAAAGTTGGCGCGGAGAACCCCGAACCATATATTCGTGAATTCGCAATTATATTTCTGTTCTGAGTCGATAAATCATACGTGAAACAATAGAAAATAAATAAAAATGCGTATTCTCAACATATTCATAACAACAAAAAGCATCTGATTTGAGTTGTTTACTTAAGCGTGACGTCACGCGTGTTTTAGTCAAAATGGCGAACTGCAGTATTTCAATGTTTTATTTTATTGATAATCTCATTAATCTTAATGTTTTTAAGATTTCTAAGTCACTAAATGTAATTTATCTATTATATATTTTCCCTTAAAAACACTAATACGATCATTTATGGATACTGTCGTCATGCCTATTGTACCTACATAAGTTTTAATTGTGAAAGTTCAAAAAAGATCAAACTAGATCCGTAGATAGATTAAAACATCCACATAATGTATGGTTTTCCAGTGTTTATGAGGAATCAATTACGAGCGCACGTCGACGTCACACGCCTACCCTTTATTTCACTTTGCCCAACAAACGTGACGCGTGTCGGCTCGCCCTGCGCCCTTTGACCTTCGAGGTACAAAGTTTAATCTACTAATATATTGGTACATCACATCACATACGTATGCAAGCTATAATGTGGTAGATTCTATACTTTTTAAACATGAAAAGGGTGGTAATGTTTATTAAAAATTTAAAAGTTAGTTTTCAAAGTGTAGTTACACATTTTTGCACTAAACATAGCCTTGAAAAGTTGTTATTCATTTAATTTTATTGGGCTGACGTTGGGTGCAAATTAGCATAAGATATTACTTTAAAACAGCGCTTATATATTGTGCGCGTAGCGCATCCTCATGCGAGTGAGATATATTTCTGCTCACTTTACCTTAAATTAATATTTCTACTTCTAGGAAAATTATCTTACTAATTGTTAATTATGCTTAGCATTTCTGTAAATCATTGATTTAATAATCGTACAAAGTAGTCGAAATTTATGCAAATAATCTGTTTTGAGGGCAAATCAATTGCGACACGATTGAGACGTGACTCTTCACGATAGGACGCACGTATCTCAGCCGGGCCAAGGGGCAGCTCCTATCAACCCGGCCCAGCGCACGTGATATCGAACCCTCTGGGTTAGTTATAGGGTTGAATTTGCGTTGAGCCACCGATAAGGTCAGTATGTTATCGCTTGGTGTTCGTTATTTTCCGATCAGTGATTGTGTATAAATATTGGATGCTCTATTTCTGTCACACCGATAGCGCGGACTTATGGCAGGACGATAAGCGACAGATAAGGGCCATTAAATTTGAAAAATATTCAGGATAATGTCATCTCCGACAAATATAGACTACAGGCCCATGTTGAAAAAATTATGGGTCATTTGACCCACCAGGTGACCTATCTAGAACGATATAAGAGCATAAAATAATAATATTCAGCACTATGACGTCACTTGTAAGCTGTCCACCTGAGTGCAGGTGAGAATTCGAAGGTTCAGGTAGAGATTTTCTCCCCTTGTCTCCATGATTTTTGTACGGCGTTGCGGAATAATTGATTAAAAGTAGTATAGAAATACATAGTATGACACAGATGCCGTACAAAATCAAATGACCAAATTTACCCCGGCAACTGTCGAAAAATAAAAATAAATTCCGACTTTGTGGACCACCATTTTTGTACGGCATCTGTGTCATACTATTTCTATACTGCTTTTAAGCCATTATTCCGCAACGCCGTACAAAAATCATGGAGACAAGGGGAGAAAATCTCTACCTGAACTTTCGAATTCTCATCTGCACTCAGGTGGACAGCTTACGAGTGACGTCATAGTACTGAATCTTATTATTTTATGCTCTTATATCATTCTAGATAGGTCAGGTGGTGGGTCAAATGACCCATAATTTTTTCAACATGGGCCTGTAGTCTAATATGTTTGCATTTTTATATTTTAATGGTATGAGAGATGTTTATGTCAAGTCGGTATTATTGCTTCATCAAATTGTCGATTTTGATTCAGATTTTACGATCTTTGGTTTATCTAGACTGAATGCAGATAAACTTAAGTCAACCTGTTGTAAGCTATTGAAAAAGTTGTAATTCCGATTTATGTGACGGACGCGGCTATAAAAATTTTATTCCTCGCTCGAGCTAACAATTTGTTCAATATTATTGGATAATTTATAACTCATTGAACAAGTTCTGTGTCAACTGAACGAAACTGCTTGTAATCTAACAAATTATTACTAGATTAAGGCTGTTTATAGATGTCCTATTCATGGTAGAGCCTTTTAAATTCCTTTAAAAATAGTTACACAGTAACAGGATAAAGATTTACAAATTATAAACGGACATATTTCACAATGAGACAGACATAAAATAACGTTAGAAACAAACAACTACGAGTTAAATAAAATTGATAAACTGATGAGCAACAAGTGCTGGTGGTAGCATATAGGAGTTGTTTTTTGTAACACTAGACCTATGTTTATTATAACAACTTATCGTGGTCTTGATTTTAGTAAACTATCTATTTAAATATGATTTAAGTAATGTAATTAACAAGTAGGGAAGAGAACGGTAGAATTAAAACAAAAGTTGTGATAATAAAAAAAGAAAGCGGTTGGAATTGTAAAGTTGCTTTCTATTTTTCTAACTCTTAATCTATATTTATACGAGTCTTATAAAAACGCATTTAGTATTAACAGTATCTCATTATAATGCGTTGACGTAACGTTACACGGTCCGCGCGTGTGTGCGTGTTGCGGTGCAACAGCGGCTATCAGGAACTCATGGAAGTAAACCTACTTCTTCTATATTCGATATGGCTGTCAATACAATATTCCATTTAAAATATGGTTAAAAAAAACTAAAACAGATACTTCATTGTGGTCAATTTATGAAATTAATAACATTTGTCACCGATCCTTGATAATGGCACAAAGTTTGAATTGCATATTTTCGTTAAAATTAGATTAAAATCGACTCTACAGTCTACAGCAATCGGTTACATACAAATGTAGATAAGCTTATAAAACCGTGCCAAAAAATCGGCTCTCTGTTTTAAAATGACACAATATAGGCATTGAGATCTACTTTATCATAACTATGAAGACGTATAAACATTTACATTTATAACAGCTGATTTCATTCAAGTTCATATAACAATAAATATTTCAAAAAATTTATTCACCCATGAAGAAGATATGACATAACAGAATAATCATGAATCCATTATTCGTAACACGTTTAAAAAACTCTACATTTATAAAAGCTGTCGAAGACATTTAAGTTTAATACAAAACAAAAGTGCAATCAATTAAACATTTTAAATTTGTAGAAATTATTCCAATTGACCGGTTTCACTGCCACCCTGTAACGCCGCACACTCACGCGGGGCTATAAGCCGCGCGTGAGTGTGCGGCACTATCAAATTTTATCGAGCCGGTTAGCACACACACATTCGGTGCCGGGGTCATGGCCGGCGGGACTTCGCCCTTGCTCCTCCACATCACATGCTCCTCGGCATATAGCACCTTGCACTGGTGACTAGACCAAAGGGTAAGATGACGTATCCGCCTGGAGTCTAGCTGTCAAAGATAAGGAATAAAAATATTTTTATTTGGTTAAGTCCGTTAAGATCCCGGTATGCGTCAGAATCTAGCGGAACTCTATGAGCTCTAGAAGAACCTGGTGATGAGAAAGTGGGTTCAATTTGGTAAGGAACGTTGATCATCTTCTTGTTCGTGAAAACCAAGGAACCATCGCACACATCTCGGGACGTTAGGTTGTCCTTTGACAAACAAGCATGAAATTCCGATATCGCCTGTTGCATAGTTTAAGTATTTTTATGCCTAGGGCAAATACAAGGCATATACATATATGCATTTTTTATCCGTCTAAGTATAACGTTAAGGCGCGCACCGACTAGAGCAAGCGCGTTAATACATATATTATATTAATTAACAGGAAGTTACACAGTCTAGTAATAGTTAAATTAATTTAATTAAGGAAATGAATTCCACCTCATCGTCTTCATCAAGTACGAGCGTGGTTTTCTGTCCGCGTTATGGCGTCATAATCTTGCAGTTGCTTGCTCGGTTAATGTCGTAATTAATTAATTATTAAGTCCATGGAAACTGGGTAAATTAGTGAGAGTTAAACAACGAGGCAACTGTGAGCCGGCTTAAACGCGCCTGGCGTTCCGTATTTTTATTATCACAGAGATTCAGATAAGTTACAAATGAGAGAAAGTTGTAAAGATTATTGCACAACTTTATTACCTTTTGTTTTTGTAATGGGCTGACTTTTGATCGCTCAATTCACACACAAAAAACTCACAATAGTAGAGTATATAATTTTAATTGCAATATTTAAGAACTGTAAAGTTTTGTAATACGTATAAATATAGCGTAGTGTATATTATTTGCAATTTTATTTCAGACCCAAAACCCAATAATTCATAGTTCTAACATTAAAAAAACGCCTTATGTCTTATACAGTAAATATTTGACTAATTTCAGCACAATCGAACCTTGTGGCTTATCACAAAATAAAACCAGCGTTGGATTATGCACAGGACAAACGGAATCCCGAAATAAAATTTGAAACAATTAAACTTATCATTTGTTCTAGAAAAGTGTACAATTGAAGATGATAAACAATGTCATGGTGTTGCAAGTGCGATACGCTATCAGAGTGACCTCTCACCCGCGCCCTCGGAGATAACTCCGCTCCTCCTCATCACTGAAGCCCCTCCCTCTGTCTTAAGTTTTATAATTACTAGCTTTATGCCCGCGGCTTCGTCCGCAGTTAAAGGAAATTCTCATGCGAATAGGATGTAGTCACAATGTATTATAAAATACTTTTTATAAGCTTATAAAAGTTTACACGAATAAAAAACATAAGTAGTGTGTTTTAGTTTGAATAATTGATTCGCGGTAAAAAGTAGCTCATCAACTATCTCAAGACACTAATAACGTAGCATAATATCACTCCATTGCGGCGTGAGAGGAAGACAAACAAACAAACAAATTTTCGTATTTATAGTATTATTATTGCTAGTAATTATTTCAACGATTGCGTACTGAAGGTCAAACACATTGTACCTATATAATATTAAAATTTCTTGATTGTTTTATAAATTAAAATCATGTCATGAGTCATCAGATTTTGATAGTAGGTAGGGGTTGAGTGGGCAAGATAATGGATTACCTATCGTCCACGGGAGGGGTATGGTAAACGTAGTAATTATTATACTTTTAATTTATAGCATACAAAATACATCAAAGCATTTATGTCGGATTTGTCGATTGCAAATTCACGTAGTTACTATATTTTGTTTTAAATTTCGTTTTGTTTTTTTTGCAGTTGATAATTAATAATTATAGGTACCTAGGTTCTTAATCTTCTTCTTCTTATTCTTCTTATCAGCCGTGGGACGTCCACTGCTGGACAAAGGCCTCTCTAGTCCCTCATGGATTTCCAGTACGACCGGTCACCGGCGGCCTGCATCCAGCGGCTCCCTGCCACTCGGACCAGGTCGTCTGTCCATCTTGTGGGAGGTCGTCCCACGCTTCGTCTTCCCGTTCGTGGTTCGAGGTTCTTAATCGTTTAGAAAATATTGTTTTAAGTAATCAGGTATTTTGTAAGTGATAAATTAATATAAGATTTATTTTTATAATAAAGTTTCAAGAGATATCAAAATTTAAGCACATAATAATTGTAATTAATTGTATCTACATTTATTAACAAACAGTCATACAACATTCTTAGCCGTAATTAATATTTCAAGAATTTAAGTACACTTTAATTTGCCAAATAACTCATGTTCAAAAACATCTCGAATCATAATAATTATCTTTGCAAATGATATAAAAATTAAAAACATTGAAAATGAAGTATTTTGCAATTTGGCAATAGCGCCATCTAGTGAACATTGTTGAAACAAAAATCTTGAACGATATTAAAATCTCATTGGTGTATGTAGTAAACAACATTAATAACAGATGTCGCTAATAAAAGTTGTTTTTACTTATTGTTACTTTTCGTAAGTATGTACTTATATATTATTATTTTTATCGAAGACATTCTTTTTTATAGTTTGAAAGGAATCATGGTAAAGCTATTCATAAAGAGAATATCTTGATAAAGATGAGAATTAATTTATTATTTTTTGCGACTGTGCTAGAAGTCTGATTTTATATAAATGCCTTAAAATCATAATATATTAGATATCATCCGTCAAAATAGGTCCAGTCGTTCCTGAGATTAATAGCTGGAACAAACCGACAGACAGACGGACCAAAATTGAAAAATTATTATTTTGGTATAGATTAATCATATTACATAGCTTTTAGCACATTTGAAAAAGAATCAAACAAAACCGCGCTCTTTAGCTAACAGTTAGTTGGACAGAGTTCTCAAGTGAGTATTAATTTAAAGAGTCTAGAATGCATTTGCTTCTCGGATAGAATAGAATAACAACCGTGAGTAGCTTGATACTTTGCAGTTGGAGTGTACGGCGCAATAACACGATATTATTGTGGAATCTTTGCTACAGCGACGAACTTACAAAGCTTGGGGCCCGTTTTCAAGAAAATAACCTGCTGACTTCCGTGCTGGAGCTAATAGTACTATCAACTATAAACTAATTACTGAATAATATATTCCAAACGATTCGAGCGCTTCTTCATAATATTATATAAAGTTGGAGAGCACTATATTATAATAATATGTAGTAGTAATAAATTATTATTGATTCAATATTTCATACTATGTAAGTATTACACTATTATTTTATGATATACCTACTTGATCTTGATTGTAGAGCTGCTTATAAATTACGAGTAATGATTAATAATAATTATTATTGTTCGAAAATAATTTTCCTCATATACATATAATACGAGCGCTAAAGTAGAATCTTCTCTAAATTAAATAATACTGTTAAATGATACATAAAATTCGTGGAAGCATTTTTCATTTCATTTCATCTATCACATTTTTGTCTGCTTCATCGATGTTGATGAAATTTCGTCGAGACAAAGCCTCAAAGGCCAGTTTATTAAAGAGCGCGTCCGATCACGTTGTTCTGATATTAAATGAATATGTATATTTTAGCGTTCAAATACTGATGTAAATTCAATTCTACTTTAATCAAACGAACAAAACAAATGATAGTTAACATGCTATGCTATCTAGGTACTGAATTAAAATTTAAATAACATCATATGCCAGAATTTAGATGAATGTTATTTCATAAGATTCTTGTTAACATAATAATATTATTAAGCGGTGGGGCTTCGACATCCACTTTGGGGCCTTTAACTCGGCCCGGCATTTCCCCTGGCAAGCACGTCTAACTTTTGTTCTAATACATTTTCATTGTCATCACTTTCAATGCAAAATACATGACTTTCAAGAATATCTTTAACAGGTGGAGAGTTGAGTGCTGTTCTTGAATTTATATTTGTTGTATTTACCCGTTTTCTGTCCCGTATTTTTCTTGTGTATTGCTGTTGATGTTATAAAGTTTGGCAATTTACTATTCATTCCACTTAGCTAGAATTACGATTTTTATTTTATATTAGTTTTATTATTTACATGTTAAGCCAGCGATTTCGTCTGTGATGAAGAATTTTTTTTGCGGGCAATCCTAGTACATTTTCTCAAACATTTTCTTTTCATGCTATTTGTTCTGGCTGCGGCTTCGCTCGCATCAAGATTTTTTCTTGGTCCTATTAAGTTGCTCTACATATATGTATTTTCTTTACAAAGCCCTAATGAAAGACAGACAATCTCAATTACATACAAATTTTTAATATTTCTTGGTATTGGTAAAAAGTATATTACTTTATTCACTATTCTAGAAAATTATTAATTTATCTCATTTTTACGTGTAAGTAGTTAACTTTTAAAGCATAATATAAATACAAGAAAATCTCTTGTTAAATCTGAGACATTACTAATTAAAGAAACCCTAGATATTATCAATGAAAGGTGAACAAAACTGTTTCTTATATATTAAGAGATCTGACCCCTGAGCAAGCTTCAGACGAAACAATTGCTTTCTGAGAGAGTCTTATTACTTCCAGATGAAGAAATACAAGGCATCCACGTTTCACGAGGAGCTCTGCGGAATAGAGCCGGAGCCGTAAACAGACGACAAAAACTTATTTTGAATGTAAATAACTATTCATCCAATACTATTTAAGCCACTCTGATATCTCAAAGTTCGACTCAGTTTTAGTACATCATAAATTATGTATCTAACAAGGAACAATGCTCAGATAAAATATGAAAATGGTTAAAGTAAATCGAGTGATAATAGAAACATTAAGCTTTCTCAAAGGGCCGGCAATGAATTTTAATTCCTTGTTAATATTGAAGTTCGCTCGTTGAATTTTTATAAAGTTCGAATAAATAAGCGAGACAATTCGAACGTTCGGCAAATGTTTGGAAAGTTCCACAAGGATGGAAATCAAGAAAGGTTAAGGTCAAATATTTACTGAGCGTTTCGGTCGTTAATTTCAATACAAGTACTAGTAACGAGCGGTTAAACGGTGGAGCCTTTAGGGCCAGAATAACATTTTAAGTGGTCCTTAATTGTGAGTGAGTGTCGTGAATTCCCATAACATCTTCATGTTATAGGCCACTACCCTTCGGTAGTGGTGAGTTCGGCGCTGACGACTAAGTTTCTGGGGTCTCGGGGGGTTGGTGCGAAAGGGGGGAGAGGGGGGAGAGGGGGGACAGGGAGGGGGGGGGTACAGCGAGTGTTCGCGACACACTAATTGATTTACAGCGGGAACAACGGTGAGGAAGTTGTTTTTTCTGAAATCAATTACTCGTTCTTACTTAGTTCGATCACGCCGCTCGAATCAAAAGCTCTCTGGAGAATTTTATGATTTTAAGTACTAAAAGTTTAATTTGAAAGATTTTGAATTCAGGAAAGTGGGATCAAGTTATAAAATTCATTAGGTACATTATTATTCTCGCATCATAAAAATATATCAAGAAAACTTTTCATGTAATGAATGAATGAAAACATGAATGTATGAAACATTTATTTTCTTCGTAATATTTTAATTTTTTTATGGAATTATGTTTTGAGTAAAAAACTAAAACTCATATTTGTAAGTTTTTAATAAAATTTCCTAGTTTTACAAGATCCCATGATATTGAATGGCTAATAATTTCCTTCCATACAACATAAAAGCCTCCTCTGACCCTTACACGTCAGTTTACAAAGAAATGCTTACATAAGGATGAAAATACCCGGTTTCCATATTCATAATGTTTTGTGATCCACCGGGAAGGATTGGGCAAAAGGTTCTATAAAGAAAACGTTCATCGAGGTATAATAATAGCAAAGAGAGCATTTCTCTACCATAATAAGCATAATATTATGATTACTTTTTTGTACCTATATCAGATAATATGCTCCGCAATTAACTCTGACTTTAGAATGAAGTGAATGTTTTAAGTAGGTATTTTAATTAAATATTGTCAAGACAAATGTTTTTTTACTAGTAATTTAAACATTTTGTTCAACATCATATTTCAACATAATTATTTAGGTCGATAATGGCGAGGACGAGCGCGACTAGATTCTTATAAAAACATATTTAGTTTTTACTATCAATAGCTTATTTACTTGTCTAGATTATGGATTGGTTTAAATTTTATTTTATTGTTTCATAGTTATATTATTTAAGCACACACAATAATTTGTAAACAATATTATTTATTGTTTGTCGAGTGACAAATTGAAATGCCCTTAGAAGGGACGAAGGGTCAAGGGATATTTCGGCTTTGTATGTACAAACACACAGCAATGACTTGCGTTGCGGCCTGCGAGACATTGACGAGGATACAAATTATTAAACTTTAATTGGCACTTCTTGTTTCAATTCAGCCTCCACAATAGTTCCTGAAACTTGTGAACATTATGTTACCTATGTCAAGTGTATCGTGTATCATATGTACTTGTGTTATATGTGATACATATTGTTATGATGAGTTACGTTCAAATTATGGTTATGATGTTTAATTTTTAGTCTGTAGGCACTAGGTAGTACATTAAAAACATTATTATCGTAATAATGACATTATATACACATATTATATATAGACATAATATATAATCATCATCATCAAGCAAAACATACCTAATAAACGAAAATAAAATCTAGTTCAGGATATGAACGAGTTATTTACATATAGCCGAAACCGCAAATTTATCACAGGGGTGTTTAGAAAATATTATTAAAAACCAAAATAAGCTGCAGTTTCATAATGTCTGGGAATGTATTTTAACAAGAAATATTAAGGTTAATATAAATTAACCTTAATATTTCTTGTTAAAATACATATTTTGTTGGTGGGTTTATAAAAACCCACCAACAAAATAATTTCAGTTAACCTACTTAATTAATAATTAATTTATAAGTGAATCCATTCGAGAAAACAAATGAGTGTAACATTTTGTAAGTTTCATATAAAATTTTCCTCAGATGAATAGATCAAAAGGAAATTTCTTCGTTCTAATAATTTTAGACGTCTACTAAAGAAGTGAATAATAAAATTATATTTCGGCTTTTAGACGCTCTGTATGTAGGTAGGTATTTGAGAGTTAAAGAAATATGAGCAGATAAGTTTTGGAATCTAAATAAATTTAACGAGTGTAGGCTGTAGCAATATTTGTGATGTGTGTAATATCAGTTTCAAACACTTGATAGAATACATTTTCATAAAGATTTTTTATGAATTTATTCAGTAAGTTTACAGAGTCACAGCCGAAACTATTGAACGTAGAACGTTGAAATTTGGTTTCTATAAAGGTTCCTATCGGACCGCTAAGGGAGGAAAAGTAAAAAATAAAAATATTTTGGAAACTTTTATTGTTGTAAATAATTTTGCAAAAATATCAAGTACGATGGAAAACATGAATATTTGCCATCGGCGCCATCGTAATAGCAGTATATTGAAAGCAAGAAATAACTCGAAGGTTGTCGAATCCGATGTTTGTTTGTGAGCGTCGCAATCGGGGCGGTGACGCGTCGCAAACACGCCGTGACGCGCGACACGCGACACTCGACACCTGATTGAATTGATTTCTGAAAGTACATATAAGTAGTAAATCCATACTAATGTTATAAATACGAAAGTAACTCTGTCTGTCTGTCTGTTACTCAATCACATGAAATTTGGTATAGAGATATTTTGATACCCGAGAAAGGACATAGGCTACCTTTTATTGCGAAATATGTACCACGGGCGAAGCCGGGGCGGACAACTCGTAAGTATAATAAGTGTCATGTCTGAGGTTGCGGTTTCGGCGATTAAAATGGGATTAAGGTTTGCTAGAACGGTAATTTGGCATGGTTGGTAGGCTGTTGTATCTATTTATCAGAGTCATTGGAAAGGGCAGCCTTGCAGCAGCAGTTAATACATTAGTGTAGTTAAACGTTTGTTTATGTGATCAATTTTCTTAATTCAAAACAATGTTAATAAAATTTTTGCAAAAACGATGCATTTTATTTTGTTTTACGTAAGCACATCCTTTTTTCTAAATAATAGCTTTATGAAAGCTATATAATAATGAAAGAGACGAGATTAATGTTTTACTCAAATTGTAATATCCCACACAAACACACATGCCATAAAGGCCAATATTTCATAACTCATAGGCTTGAAAACAAGTGTAACTACAACTTAATACTAATTAGAAACCATCTGAACTAGAATTACATATAATTGGTACTTAATTTGAAGTTCAATTAACTTAATTCCTGCACAAGTTTAAATTTAGATTAGCATTACAATTGCATGAATTTCGCTGATGATGAAATTAAGAGCATCTTTGGAAATATTTTTAAATATGAAGCGGGACGCTGCCCGGGCTCATACATCACGGCGATTCTGATAGATTTACGATCTCAAAGAATGTAGCCCAGCAGTCCGCACAGTGGGCCGGGTTTACACGCTGATCGATCATACTAATTGTTATATAAACAGTTTGCGCAAATGGTTTGACGGAATGGTGGGAAGTGACGCCATTCGGCTCTGGTATTTATGGATGCTCTATTTAGAATAATACACCATTAACTAGCTGTGTACAAAAAAGTTGTTGTATCCTTGATTTATAATATGCAACTAGTTAGCTATTCATCTATCTCTAATATATATAAATCTCGTGTCACAATGTTTGTCCTCAATGGACTCCTAAACCACTTAACCGATTATAATAAAATTCGCACACCATGTGCAGTTGAATCCAACTTGAGAGATAGGATAGTTTAAACATGTAGGTACCACGGGCGAAGCCGGGGCGGATCGCTAGTCTCTGTATAATTTTATTTTATTAAGCCCATCGCAACTAAAGTTGTATACTGTGTCTTTATCATTTTACGTTTTCCGTCATCTAACTCAGAGAAGGCAACGCAAATATTTCTTCAGCAACCCTTCCAAACGAAACAAAGAAGATTGCGTAATTAAACCCTATTATAAAGGATCGCGTTGTACGCGCTTATGAATTATTAACAAATACAAGAAAATGCTTAATTGTTAATTACGTAGCCGTTCTGCATTAAGCCAGTTAAGAGGCTGTCAAATATAATGAAGAGTTTGTTAACAATATAAGTGAATGAAAGTAAATTGGAGCTGAGTGTCTCGCGCAAACAATGCCGCGTGACGCGACGCGCCGACATCCGATTAATGAGGCTTTGGCAAGGGACTGCACATATACTTACTGATTAAGACTGTAGCAAAAAGTAAATGTCATAAATTATGCTGTTTAAGGTTATTTTTAAGAATGTATCTAGTAATTTAATTATGCAAAAAGTTAAAAATAGAGAAGAGATAGTTACATATTTTGAAACCGTATTAAACGTTAAACACGAAAACAAAATTAGTCATTGAATTTTCTATACGCTATTTCAGCCTTTTCAAGTTATGTTTTTGAGATAAAAGCAACCTTCAACGTGCCATTTATGAAAATTCAAACCAATTCAGTCGTACGTACGAGCACGTGCGGATAAATGTGTTGAGACTTTAATTGTATCTGTAGTGGATGAATATTCCTCTCGTCGATGACGGCTGGCCCGTGATTGATATTGTGAGATCTCCATCAGATTTCCTATCGCAACTATTGTATCTTATTTGATTTATAGCCTACATACATTGTGTGGATTTGTAAGCTGTAGTTTTCGTATAAAACGTGAAAATATATAGAAATATAGGAAATGTGAATTTGTGCGTGATGTTTGATAAGTTATAAAAGCTTTGTCCCTCTGTCTACTTAATTGTTAGCAAAAGATAACGTATATACGAAGCAAGCCGTGTCTCTGAAACAAACAAAACTTCTAAATTATAATCCTTTATAACGGCGTATTTCTATTATATCTCAAAACTTTGGTATAATATCAATTAATTGGGTATTATAATATTATAATGAGAGATATAAAGCTTAAATAAAGGTATTAATACAGCCAATGTTAGGATTTAAGGGTGATCACTGATCACACGAAGGTGAGGGTTCGTCGACCTGAGAATGGCCCCGATGAGGTAAATGTCAATACACCGCAGATACATCGATATTTACTTCTAATATTATCTGTATCTTTATTAGGATTACTTACAAGGAGTAAAAGAGATTGAGTGACTCGCGTAACCACAATAATAATAGATTTAATAGTACTTTTCGTCAAGCTAGGTTAGACTGTCTCATGAAATGATAATTAATTCTGTAACTCAATTAAATGGTTGCCGAGTTTAAATTCATAATAACCGATTCATGTATTGAAATTAGTTTTATTAAATATCATTTTTTTACTCACTAGTTGTTCCAATAAATAACACAATTTTTTACTTTATTTCCTATACAAAGCAAGTACCGAGACAGTATTCGCAAGAGTACTCAATATAGAGCAGTTTGTTTTGTGAACCACCAAAATAACAGAGATTGCTTAAAAATATGAAAATATTCGAATGATTGAAACAAACTTTGTGAATTAACACGAGTGGATGCTACAACGAGTAAAAAGTGGCGGGAAATGTTTGTTAAAACTTTGCTGTATTGACTTTCTATATCGCTAACAGAAATGTTGCTTTGTGGGATTCATATTCTAATAAATGATTTTTTTTCTTTTTTGTTTATATTTTTATCTTTCATATTTGTCCGTGGTTTAATTAGAGTTGTTGTTAAGTTGAATAATTGGTATATTTTCTGTTACGTTGTTGTATATTTTAATAATACGAAAATAACATAAATACATTATTCATTTTCACACCCACGTAAGCAGCTTATGATATAAATAACTGCAAGATAACTTACCTGATAGAACTTGTAAAACTGTTGTTGATACTTGGTAAAACTATTGTTTATAGAGCAAGTACTCTTGTCTAAAATAATCCTTAAGCCATATTCGACTTGCAAAATAATTATATTTTTCGTTATGTTGAATTCTAAGTTCAAATATCAAATCGTGAATAAATACAGGAGTATATAAAAAAATGAACTTTCAACTTCTGTAAAGTATTCATTGTGAATATCAATTATGATGTAACACATAAAATTATGATTAAAGTTCGTACCTAAACTATTTTCAGAGCAAGTCTATAGTTTATACTACTTTCTTTCAAAACTGTTTATGAATGCAGTTCATTTTAAAGTAAGTATATTGATAAAAAATTTGGCAAACATTCGCATATCCTGAAAATTTCAATGTTCTTGCGCTTTACTTCCGCTCTAGGTATTGGGAAATTTAGGGCGGGCGGCGCGGCGCGGCGCTTTCTGTATATTCTGACAATTTTTCCTGGTTTCTGCAATTGATAAAATTAAAGATATGAGTAATCACAGATATAGATAGTGTATTAGCACACGTTTCTCGTATCTCACACAAAAGGTCGGCCGTGTGGCGGTGGTATTGTAGCCGCGTCTAATTGCGAATTCCTGCTCCCGCGCGCAGCTTGCGGAACTCCCAGCATTCACTCGATACAACTATGCAAATACTTCATAATGATCCTCTGAAGACCTTTATCTCATTAACATTTG
This sequence comes from Colias eurytheme, assembly GCF_061535395.1. Lineage (NCBI taxonomy): Eukaryota > Metazoa > Arthropoda > Insecta > Lepidoptera > Pieridae > Colias > Colias eurytheme. Next base: position 12,930,966 of record NC_142988.1, on the reverse strand, counting down.
GTAACTGATTTATATGTGTTTATTGTTTATTATTCATATGCTTAGTTTTCTTTTACGGTGAATTGAAGTTGTCGTAAGTTAGTAACTTTTTAATGTTAAAATGTCAACAAATTTTGTCTAAAAAGTAAGTCAGCTTTATTTTTACGGTTTTATTGTTGACTAAACATAAATTCAAGATATAGAGAGTTGCTAGAATGCGAAAATTAAATACAATAATAATTCCTATCAACCAAAACTGGGGCTTAATAATTTATTTTCCTATTATTCATAAAATTCATGCTGTCTTCATAATTCATATAAGACAAAAGGTTGTAACAGAACAATAACTTGTCCATCGGTAATGGAAATCGCGAAGATTACAAACAACTTAGTGAATTAATCAACTAGTTAGTATAAGTGGAAACAGGCAGTTAACTAAATTCACAGCCAAGTGGGAACTATGCTCAAGTGATCCGTATTGAAATTTGTTAATAAATTCTTATTGATGGATGGTGAGTCGATGAACTTGGAACTCATGCCGGCGCGTCTAGTTTAGTAGTGCAGAATATTAATAAGGTTATGCACTTTATGGATATTAATCGTATCGATTATTTTGTAATTAATGCTTGAGATACGTGTGATGCACAAGGAGTTATTTCTAATGCCATACAACCTATCTACAAGGCATACATAATGACTTTCAAGTTATTGAATTTCCCATCTTATAGGTATCTTATTGAAACCTAAATTGTATTCCAAATAGCAATGCCAATTTCATAGTTCCTATAATATTTCTGTACTGCGGGTTGCAGAACACCGAGCAGCTCCGACTGTGAAGTAATTCACTCACACAAAAACACATGAAACTTTAGAATCTACCAGAAATAACATCACATTTGCATTGTAAAGATAAAATGTTTAAGAACAAAAGATTTTATAAAACTGAATGAAAGGCTTAGACAGATACAGTCTGTTGGAATTCCGTGGAAATTAGTACGAAATGATTCATATTGTTAATTAGCTGGCATCCATTAATGAAACGGGAATAACCAAGAGGGATTAACTGTTCAAAGGACATATTTCACTGGAACTCTGAATGTACTAAAATAGATGCCGAGTAGTTTTATATTATGCTGTATAGTTTGGTTGGCGAATATGTAACGTGGGTTTTAATCGCACCTTTATCTAACATTTTGTTAATGTTGTTTCAAAAATAGTTTTTGATTTCGTATAGTGTTGTAAAGAGATTTCATATTTGTTTGCATAAGGCTGTTTGTTATTCCTTACCAGGAGGCGGTAATAGTCTTTCATTGACCAAATATAACATTTTAAGCTATTCTTTATTTTAAGAGTCAGGATAAGTTTAAATTTCTATCATATTATGATTGTTTATTCATAATACGTTAGTGCGAATGGAATACGAAGGAAATAAAAATGATAAGTAGGCATGTAGCCTGTAGGTAATTATAATCTCTTGCTAGCTTTAATTTCCAAATACTAATTTATTATCGTAACAAAAGTCTGAAAATTAAGGTATTCTAATTCATCGTTGGGCTTGATTCATCAACTTTTCTTATTTCTTTTTTCTTATTTACAGTCATTTGTTACTAAGTAGCGACTTGCTCTACAAGATTTGAATGGAAACATTATAGACAAAGAATAAATAACATTACAAATATCTTATGTTTCATTATCATAAATTCTTTTTCATTTGATCGTTTAGTTTTTAAATTAAAAATTACTCTGAAAATAAATGACACCTCTTGAAGGTCTTGCAAGACGGTCAAAGCGGTTCAAAATAACGAATTAAATTAACCTCTATATTTAAAGATTACATAAATATACCCAATTGAAATCTGTAATTCTGCTTCACAAATACGCAATTGTAAATTCCGTTTATGCCTATTTCCACATTTCCTTGTGGACAGAAGGCACACCGCTGCACCACGTAGGCGGCGCGTGGGCGCTCGCAGGGCTAAGCTCTATTGAAGAGACCACGTGAGCGAATCCATGTACGTGTTACCCTATTGCTGCATAATAAACTATTAATAGTTGTAATGTGTAACAAGGCTCTATTTCAAACTTAAACATATGTTTGCTATTAGACTACGTGTAGAGCTTTTGCATCGCAAAAATACGTGAATACTTACCGCTGGGGAAAGCTGTTTCTATAGAGAAAGCCGACAAGAAAGCGTAGTTTTCGGTCCGTATTGATTATAATTGCTACAGCTTTTAGTAAATCTTATGTTTAAATCTTAGTTTAAATAAATTACTAACTAGCCTAATTTAGATGTAAATGTTTATTTGAAATTGTTTCCGGTGTACAGAGACTTGTTCGTTTGGATAAGAAGTTTCTATGAGAGCTTATTTCAGTAAAGTTATCATTTCAAAGCTATCTCCTCAACACCCCTAGTTACAGGAAATTAGAAGTTTCCAATTCGACGAAGCAATTGTGAGTTATGGTGTAAGTTGCTGTTTGTTATATTATGTTGTATTATTGTGTTACTATTTATATAATTTGTTTAAAGAAATAAGTCGTATAGAAAATTGTATTATATATATTGTTTCTTTAAGGGATAGCTTTCTTTTTACTAAGAAAACATTGCAGTTAGAAAATAGCGTTCTTGTGTCTATTTCTATTTTAAGTCTATTTCATGCGCGCAAATGAAATAGACTTCATTTGCAATAGATCTAGCTACGTAGAGGTAGAAATAAAAAAAAAATTGTACATAATTTAACAGTTTTACATTCAATTTAATAATGGAGTTATACTCAACTCGTAAGGATTTTTGTATACAATTATTAAATAGCTGGTATAATATTTTCAGATGATTACAAGAAACGTACTTTTTGTCAAAGAGATATTACTCATTAAACTCAGCTACGGAGTCCGGTACTGACATCTTTTCAAATGCAAAAAATACTTTTTAATTTCAGCGAAATAATAATTTCCTGCTCGATTTAATGCTTTCAAAATATGTAAAGCGTGTAATTAATGGATTTCTTAAATATTCACTCGAATACAATTTTTCTTTTGTCATTAGATACATTAATTAAATAAAAAATAATATTCTGGAGTCAGACAGTCTGAAATGATAAGCGAGGAATTGATTATTGAATTCTAGGTATTTTTCGTAATGAGATAGAATAAGATCTTGTTACTGAATTCTAGTAAAACATAATTATAATTAGCTTTGATGTGAAACTTTATCGTGAATCTTTGCAATTGTGCCTGTAGTTACATGATATTCTATCATTTAGTTTCGTTCTGTATAATAAATAATTGTTAGCAAAAATTCAAGAATAGTGTAGGTCTTTGCTTGTTAAAGTAGTGTAGACAAACAGAGAGTTTTATAGGACGACTCAATCTTTTCGTATAACTTTATGGCCGAATGTCTTGATCTGATAAAATATTTACTTCTCGAAAAAGGCAATCAAAACTATATTATGTAAAATGAACAGTTTTTTTTTTGTAATATGTTGTTCAAAAATGAAAAATTGAGAATTATATATCTCATAATCACTCATAATACAATAGTGAATATCTGTTAATTTTATCAGCAGTTTTACTTAGACTATGACCTTTTAAGCCGAGCCTTTAACCGTTCAGCGAGGCTTACATTGTAAGCGGTTATAAAATTACACTACTAAATTGTTTTGTCAATATATTTTGGGTTTTATTATTTTTTTAGTATAGGGACACACATATGCAATTCGCTGATCGAGCTTTTTGTATATGTGTGCGTCCACATTGTTTCCCCGACGCTTTCTACATTTATTATAGAATTATTAGCAGTAGTGTATAACGGCTAGCTTAAACAAAACATATTGTAAAAAAGGATTAAAAGTGATTTAAGTAAAGGCTTTATTATTTGGGCAACCTTGGGGGCAGCAGCACTCAGCACTACTCTACAATTAGTTTACATGATATTAAATAATGAAATATGTGAAATACTCTTTTTAATGTTCCATTAAAAGAGTTTGATGCTTGTAAGCATAGGGCAATTTATTTTGAGAAGTTCAGATGTTTTTCTTTAAAAAACGTTCTAAACTTTAAAATGAATAGTTTTTTAATCTAGATAAAATTGTTCAATGTTTTAAAACACGAATAAGTTTACCAACAAACAGTTCCATAGAAAAGTATTTGAATACGATTTTATATGTAAATGTGCGCAATTATTTTCGCTTCGCTCGTAAAAACTAACGATCCACTTAATTTATCTGAAACAAAGAACTAAAAACCAATCCAAAGTTTCCAAACTAATTTTTATTAACGATCTCATAAAAGATGCAAATCGCGACTGGAATTAAGTTTGTATTGCACTTAGTGTGGGTTTCATAAAGCCACTACGTTCATTGTTTTAGCACAAAGTCGCGAAACTTTCTCTGTATATTGTGTTATTTAACTGCGTATATTATATTAAAGTGGCGCACAGAACATCGGTAACACGGAGCTAATAATATGACTGAAAATGTTTACTTGGCTTCTTTCTAAAGCTCTATTGAATCATCAAATTAAACCGGTACTGTAGTGTGTATTTCTTTCTTAATTCTTATAATCTGCTTAACTGATGCCAGACCGAGAGTTTGCCTTCAATACAATAATGTTACGTAGTTAGGAACTAAAAACCCTGTGTGGGATTGTTTTTAACCGACTTCAAAAAAAAGAAGGAGGTTATCAATTCGGCTGGTATGTTTTACTATTATATGCTGGATATTAATAGCATTCTATAGGTTTATACTCAGAACAGTACATAAGGTTTGAGTTCTATCAACATGTACGATTTTCTGAAAATGTGTATTGACTGTCGCCACAAGTAAATTTATATAACACTCCACATTATAGGTGCATATGAGTCACTTATTACTCGTCTTTGATTAACGTATTAGTGTAATGTAATAAATACTTAAACTTTTATCATGTACCAAAATATGTAGAATGAAAAAAAAATTATAACTTTTTAATGTTTAAATCATTTGTTATTATGTTAAGAAAAATCTTATTTGTTATTTTAATGTATTATCACTTTTCATAGTTCAGTAGTAGTAAATATTCATCTTTTAACATCTTATTAGCTCGGAACAGACAGGAGTTACAGCAGCTTGCACAAAGTCAATACGGAAGCTGGCTCAGTGCAGATGAGATGTAATCAATCATCAACAACTGTACGTTGTAGATACATGTGCCTTGTGCAGTAATACCGCCTGTGCGAACCAACCGCGCTTAAAAAAAAATGTTTTAAATTGTGAAATGTACTAAATGTTATTGTTAACGAAACAAATTGTGTTGACCAGTCGTACAAAACTATCGTTAATACTTATATAATATGTGTAATAAGCTACAGCAAATTCTTATATTATTTGTATTGCTATTGTGCTTTTTGCTGAAATAAATATATTTTCTTTTTCAAAACTTGTGAAAACTCAAGAAAACAAAAAGACACGAAATTTTTATGTGAAACTGGTTTTGCTAGATTAGTCTAGCAAAACCAGTTTCACATAAAAATTATTTAGTAATAAGAAAAATTGTCGTAAGACGGGATTGAAAGCTTAAGTTTTCCACAGTAATGTAAGGGCGCCTAATGTCAAAAGAATGAAATAGGTACTATCTCTATCATAGCGTGATGGAGAAAATTTTATTGATACAAAATATATCTATAGTAATACTATATCTATCAACATAATAATTGAGGAGCTTATATTTGATGCAGAAAGACGAGCGGCTTGTGACACAGTGGGTTGAGGTAATTAACAATTAATTAATGAAATTGTTTCCAACACAAGTTTGTAACACGGCGGGAAGTCAATCAGATATCCGAGTACATGAAGCCTGTGTACTCGACACTAACAGCTAATGTTCTAAGCTGAACTTACTGTAGGATTTGCAGAAAGTTTGTAAATTACAACGGTATTATTTGCGATTTCCTTCGTGTTTCGTGGCTTACATAGTGGATATTGTAACGATACGATAGGCCTTTGGGTTTTGTTGATCAACTGTCGTCACTGTAATAATATACTTGTAAAAAAACTACATAGGATTGTGAAAGAAAGGAGAGTCCTTTGCCAATCGCTGGAAAATTTACGCTTACTTAAACTTTTATTAAAAAGTTTTTAATGTCTTGTTTTTCCCAACTTAACAAGTTTTCGAACAAAAATATCATTAATGAAGATGACTTGAAATTTAATTTAAAATATCACAACTTGTATTAATTTAAATCGAGCTTATAATATTCTTCATTTTTCCATTAATCAGTTTAGGCCACTTCATTTGGATTCAAAGCAGTCTGTAACTCGGTTACAGCCTAATCAAGTAATCACTGTTACTTGTTCTTGCCCTGGCTCAAATTGGATTATGCGATATGCATACATTGCTACCAAGTGCCAACACAATGCCTACAGCCTTCGGAGAGTGTAACGACGTGCTTATGCTTAACTGCCAGAAATACCAGTCCATTCATATTTGCTATATATACTGAAGAAAGTAAGTAAATAGCCTTCATTTGTTGATGCCTTATATAGATAGTAGTCAGAAAGGGTTGGTAGAGATATTTCATATTCACGATTATAATTATTAGTTGGTATTTTTGTATGTAACTTGTAACGAAACAATATAATAATGCTAGATAATATCAAGGATAATAACTTAACAATATGATATAATATATAATCAGTTTTTTAAGAAGTAATTATTAACTTTTCTCTGAACCTTTCTAGTTTATACCTTCAAATAATCTTTCACATAAATACTTAATTATCTATATGTATAAAAATATTTATAGATTATCCTGCAAGCACACGGCACAGCCGCTACGAGTGTTCGAGGAGGCATCGTTATTGCAATCCTTTTTATTGGTTTTATTTACTGGCTTGATTTTACCGATAATGACATCGTTAGTTTTGCCACGAATACACGAGCTATGCAGGATTTTTATGAATTCACGATATAACGAAATCATTAAAAGTACATAGTATCTAACAATTTTAAATATTCTCAATTTCATAATTTTCGCTGAATTCTAACATTCAAGCATACTATAGAAAGAAATTCTTGGAAGTAGAATCGATCATGATAACAAATGTAGCTTCTGTCCCATACACCTCAAGGGGACGTGGCGCTTACAAATATTTTATTATACGTAACAAAATATTGAATCTCCAGTGTAATCCTTAACATTTGGCTCACGTACACCATATTCAGTAATCGCCATTTGATTTCCCATAGAGTCTCGCGAAAGTCGAAATATAATAAACATGTTTATTCTCAGAAATGTCAGACATCAAACAAACTGTTTAAGGACGATCTATGAAGAATACGTGATAATGAACCTCAGCTTCGGGCCACTTGTGAAGCGCTTGTGATAAACTGCGAGATAACAGACATTCAATCAATCAGCTGGAGAGGGGAAAGCGGATTGCAGACACAATGTTGTTCCCGATCTGATATCAAGTGCTTTTATACCGTGCTTTACGAGATTTGTGATTAGGGCAGATTCAACGTAGATATGAATAATTTTAATCGCTAAAAATATATTTAAAACGGAGCGCTTTCATAATTTGCTTGATGTCTTAAGTAAAATAATTATCAAAAAGTTTCAGTTAATATCATTATGAATGGAATATTTCTTTAATTGCCTGCTCAAAATACTGAAATTGAAATACTCTTTTAATATCATTAGGTCTTTACGTTGAAGTAAAACGAAATGTCTAGATACTTTATTTTCTAAGTTTTACGTAGGTTGTTAAAGGTCGAAGTTAATCTTTTAAATACAAGTTATTTCATCTCAGCATCTAAAACATATACGATAAGACAGGCGTAAATAATTCGCAAATCTTTTCAAACATTACCAATTCAATGTGTAACGTTAAAATTTCAACATTTTCGAGAGATCAAGTTTTGCGAAGAAAAGATTTAATAAAAGCAGTCGAGATGAATATACGTCGCTGTTTCACGTTAAAAGGACTTTTGTCTGTTGCAGACAATGCTATCGAAAATAGTAATATAATAATGGAACTTGTATTCCCTTAAATTTTTGTCTGCATTTTAATATATTGTGATATTAACAAATATATTGGAGACGTTTGAGAGATTCCAAATTGTTTTATTCAAATGCCACCTCGATATTATACTATTTCTGAAGAAATTGTTGATTTTATTTATTTTGAGAATTGTCATATTAATTTATCTTATTGTACAATACATTTTCGTTCCATAACATAAGATACTTCTCAAAGAAAGACAAGCGACATTTGCTGTAATAAATTGATGTTATATTATATTATGTCTGGGTAATGTGGGACATTCTATATTATCTATATTCACATAAGTATATATATATTTTGCATTGCTTCTAGGGATCCTAGGTAATAGTAAAATCTAATTGAGATGTATGTCGTTAATTCGTTTTTTTTCATTGCTATGTCGTTACAATTCTAAGGTCCGTAATTATTATACGTATTTAACGTTCTATTAGGTACTACATACCATTTTTGAAGACAAAATATTTGCGGTGACCTCATTTTTCAAGGCTATAAAAACCTGAAGCAAATTAATTTATTTCTGAGTTATTTATAACTCTTCTGGTCTACTAAATAAATTACACGCCATTAAACCGGCCAAATTTAATTTTTAATAAACCTCCAAATTATATTTTTCCCCATTATATGAGATTATAAAATCCCTCTGGATAATAATTGTACCGCTGGATATAAAGAACCTTGGGTTGTCGCGAATTGCTATTATAATGTGACGTCACTCAAATATTCCTAATGGATACTTCTTCGTGTTCTTTGATAGACTTTTATTTATTTACTTTGATGTTTATATGATTCTTTATGAATGATATTCATTTTTATATCGACATTGAGTTAAGAGATCATGTAATTATGTCAATATATTTTAAAAGCACAGATAATAAATCAAATATGTTTACTTAATTTTTAGTTATAGAAGAGCCTTTTATGAAAAAAAATTCTCTTGGCCCTATTATTAGGTCTTGGTTATGTTTGTCTTGCTTTTTTGTTAAATAATATGAATATGCTTAGAAACTAGACTTTAATGCAATTTATTCAATATATTATTTAACTCGACAACACTTTATAGTTTTTTTTTTCTGCGTGACCACGCTCGTTCTAAAATAGCTTTAATTTCTAAATGTAAAGGTAATACTCGCACAAATAAAACATACCTATACTAAGATGGATATAGTTTACGAAGTTTACAATTGTCCTATCTTCATATTATACACAAATGCAAAAGTTTAAATGTAATTTCCACGCATGAACAGCGCAAGAGACTTGTAAGAATTTGGGCGCACCTGCGAAACAGTTTCGAACTAACATCGGGGAAGTTCAGTTTTGTATAAATGCACTGTGCAACTAAAAGCAGACATCGTACGTCTGTTACTTGCGGGGTAGTGGAAATGCAATGAATGGTGATTCTCGGAAATTACAATGTTTGTGGAAAATTCAATCTGACCCCAATTAGCATTCATATTCTATAGTTCATAGAACTGGTATTTCGTGTAGACTACAAAGCTCTTTGATTTGGTTGATTCATTAACAAAGGTAATAGTTAGCTTTTAAGTGAATGCAATTGAATTTTTTTACCAAAATGCTTGTGTTTACAGTGTTTTATTATATAACAGGATTTGAGGAAGGTATACAAGAAAGAAATAGACTATACTCGTAAATTGCTAAGTGCAGGTGACAAGGGATTCAAATGTTTGTGATCGTGATAGATAGGAGGAGAAGGGGATCCACCCCTTTTTTCCTGTCATCAACATGCATGTGAAAAATAATAAAAAATATTTTATACAAACTTTGTACGCTTCTTCCTTGATGTGGTAAGGTTTGAGCGTTTGTTTGGCTTGGTTTTAGAATCGAATATTGCAAATATTCATTGAAGGAAAACAAAAGCTTTTTATTTTAGCAATACACTTTGGTACTGAAGCGAGAACAAAATATTAAATTACATCTTGATTTTAATACAGAGTGAGAGGAATGTCTGCAAAATATGTAATAATCCACATTTTAGCCCTTTAAGTAATTAGATGTAATCTTCAGTGCTCATGTAATGAAATAGCGTTTAATTCCGACCGCAGCTTGACGAGCGCGTGATATAATATCCATTGTTGTCACGTCTGTCTGCGACTCACAAGGATTTTATAACGTTTATATATTAATCAATGTGATTGTTATAGATGTATGTATGTACGGCATCTGTGTCTACTATTTCTATACTGCTTTTAATCCATTATTCCGCAACGCCGTACAAAAATCATGGAGACAAGGGGAAAAAATCTCTACCTGAACTTTCGAATTCCCATCTGCACTCAGTTGGACAGCTTACAAGTGACGTCATAGTGCTGAATCTTATTATTATATGCTCTTATATCGTTCTAGATAGGTCACCTGGTGGTTCAAATGACCCATAACTTTTCAACATGGGCCTGTAGTCTATGAAACTTTAATAATTGTTTTTAAAATAGCACCTATGCTCTTTTAATTATTTTACTTTATTACAATTTAATTATTAAAACAATAATTGCTCTCCGAAGAGCCGCAAGGGTATTAAAACAAAAGTGAAATACTTAAAGCTAATGCCACTCTTGAATGACGCAGCAAAACAAGATTGGTTAGTTTTGGAATATAATCCCGCAAAAATAATTATTCTTATTAATTTATTTTACTACGTATGTCGTAATAAATAGGCTTAAAGTAGTAGTACGTTCTTTTGATTGACTTTTCCTAATTCTAAATAATTTTTCAGCGGAATTTTTCTTTGATTCTAAATGTAGAGTTGATTCAATATTATTTCTCAAATAGTCTCTAAACATAAGAAATTATAAAAGAGTTTTAACAGAAAGTCTATTTATATTATATTTGCGCTTAAGAGCTGTTGTTCAAGACAGGCCTACGCTCAAGCGGTAGTTAGTTTAGGCTTCAAGGCGGACGTGCGCCGAATATTGGCCGTGTTTTTCTATGATGGAAGGAAACGGGTTCTGAATAGACAACGTTGTAAGTTAGAGACCACTGTATATAATTTGATATAGATGTGATGGTTGAATTTTCTTATAATTGAATAATTGAATTCTTTATAGGAATATAGAGTACCTTAATAAAATAGGCATTAACTGACATAAAAATTTACTTAATTTTTAGATATATAATCTTATTTTGCTAACGTTCCTGCCTAAAATGCTTGATTTTTAGCTCTGCAGTTTTTGTTAAAATAAATCGTCCGTAAAATTTGTTGTTATTACAGTGTATCGCAGTGCCGGCAGCGCTGATTTTTCACAAAATATTTGAAGGTATCTGTCATTTGCACTTTGCGTAGTGCCGCTATTTCAATGCGATCATTCACTTTGAAAATATTTGAGTTGCGGAAATAGTGGCTTTGTACATAAATCTCTGGAATTACGCGTGTTTTGCGAAACTATTTTTATCGCGCGCTATATTGAAATAGTTTAATGTGCTTGCATTTACACTGGATTGTTAGTTTATTGTTGTATTGTAGTGATAACTTTTTTTTTATGTTGTTTAATGTTATAATTTTTGTTAATCCAATTGTATAATATATGAATTAGCAGTAATATTAATAATTCAAGATGAAGGTTACTGTAAACTTAGACCAAATTTGAAATTAATTTTTAGAAATACTCTATCATAATATTTTAAATATTATATTACTTTAACTACAATAAAAAATACAGAAATAAATCAAGGTTTTATTTTAAATCCAATTTACAGGATTCAAGCAGTAACCGTTTTTCTTAAAAATATCTAATAATAAATTTCTATCGTGAATCGAACGACATCGATACGAAGTGGGTCGGCTTTAAATCATTAAAACTGTAAAAGGCGTTAAATAAATTTTTCTTCTTTGTACAGAGTAATACTGCAGTATTTTTCACGACAATATTACCTATATGTAAGCAAAGAAATCGTTGAATTATATAGTATATTATGAAGGATTTTTAATTTTATGAAATAAATACGATATTAAGTCTTTGGAACGCGTTTTGTTCCAAAATATAAATCGTAATTAAGTTTTAATGAATGTACAACAAGGTGAGTACTGACATTTTCACTGGTTTTCTCTCATACATATTATGTTGAAATGTCGTGTCGTAGGCGTTGCTACGGAGGATCTACGGTACGGGTCTACATGCTACGGTGCTACGAGTGTACGCTAGTCCGTTTCAGTTCGCGCTGAGCGCTCGTAGAGAGTGGACGGGTGTTTAGTTGGCGACTAGCGAAACTTTATACGATAACTCGTGTGAAGGAATATATTATAAACTTAACACATTATCATTCGAATTTCAGTGTGTTAGAACTGTTTTTAATTTGTGTTTATTGACTGTTTGTGTACTTATTTCTGATTGCTGTAGAAGTTAGGAGGTAAGTTTTAGATTTTTTTTAGATTACTGTCTGTTTGATAAATATATTTTTGGTATTGTGAACAGCACAAAAGCAGTTGTATTCAGAACTTCTATTTCATTATTAATTTGTGTTATTTCATGCGTTTAATTATTCAGTTATATTACTTTAAATTCTTACAAAGCAGCAAAGCAAAGCATTTTAACCTTAATTTTAAAAGTATTTGATATCACTATTATGGTTCTTAAAGTAAAAAAGAAATTTAAAAAACTCGGATCAATTAGTTCATTTAATTATTAAAACAAATAAAATGAAAATAGCATATATTGTATTTTTTAATTTCAAATTATACCAAATTTTATGTGTATTTACTACTAAATACATTTTCAAGTTTTAATTGAGTACTATTAGTTATATTTCAGCCAAACAACGTGTTCAATTTCGCATTGATTCGTTTTAAAAGAGCGTTCATATAAAAATGTAGAGACCAAGTAGAGAGCGAATCATTTCAACTTATAAGAAAAATGCTGAAAAGTAAAATTCCTTTATCTCGTAACTTAGTATTAGCACAATCATTTGATTGATTGTCGGTCGCGTCGGCGCTGAATAAATTATGTTCAAATTATTGTACCGTTTATTTTACTGTTAAACTCGTATTTGCGATTATATTGAGAGTATTGGAATTTTAAATATTCAATATCAATTATACCTAGACAAGTTCTTAAGTTGTATTTGGAGATAAACATTTCTAATATATTGTTGATGTCACGGTTAAAATAATACTGGAAGAAAATGATTTTAAAAATGCTGTTCCGTAGAAATAACGAGTTATTTTGCTTACTTTTAAAATAATTTCCTTGTTATCTTAGGGAGATTATATATCCATAATAATATTATAAATGCGAAAGTAACTCTGTCTGTCTGTCTGTTACTCAATCACGCCTAAACTACAAAACCAATTTGCATGAAATTTGGTATGGAGATATTTTGAAACCCGAGAAAGGATATAGGCTACCTTTTATTGCGAAATATGTACCACGGGCGAAGGCGGGGCGGACCTCTAGTAAAATATAAAATCTAACCCAAACCAATTATTATGAACTAACTCATTATTTCTAGTTATTATTATCTACTCATACCTTATATTATAATATCATAATAAGTGGTTATACGATAATTTTATAAGCTTGTCGTTAATTTTTATATACTTGAATAAGAATGTAGAGTTGTGGATTAAATGATAGTTATCTTACGTTATTATGTAGCTTGTAGAGTCTCTTAAAATTCAGAGTTGTAAGATATATGATAGTATTATATTAACGTAGAGTCTTTTTATAAATACTGGATTATTTTTTATTATAACTTGACAATGCATCAAGGCAATATCTACATCCGTTCTAGCAACAGTTACGTAGGCACATGTCGCTGTCAGCTGCAGCTTATCTGGCGAAACTTGTGCATACGTGTCTGACGTGCTGCCGACATGCTCGTGTTACACTCATTACTATGGAAATCTGTAACGTTTCATGTAAAAAAAGTATGGAAAAGAGTCAAGTGTTCTTAGAAATGCAGTTCTCACTTTGATCCTCGATGGGAAATTTTCGAGTGATTAGGCTACTCACTTTACGTGACTTGGGGTCAGTCTTCTCTTAGTATTTAAAATGTAATCATGAAAATAGAAAGATATTAACCAATAGCAATATAATATAACCTTTAAGTTAGTTTTAGCCCTCTATAAATAACTAATTTAACAAAATACCCTAAATATGTCTTTTATTAAGTTCTCACGGTTGAATAAACGGATATTTTTTAAATATTTAGGACTTGTAAAGTTTATGACAGGTAATATTTAGATAACAGTCTAGACAAGGGATAAAGTGTGCTTCTTTATTGGGAGGGAAATGGTCGGTAATATCTGATATTTTACGCAAGTGCGGGTGAAAACACGATAAGCTTAATTTATCGATAGCCCCTTCCATTGACATTTATTTTAACAATTGCATTTTTGTTCTATCTGTCTCAAATAATCGATCACCAATTAAAAATTTAATTGCGTAAAAATATTGATGAAAATGCGAATGCCTTTTTTACTGAAAAAATAATGCTACGAACTGAGTTTCCGCTTCCGTCGGGAAATCGTTAAAAATTCCAATTAAGAATCCATTAAGGTATAATATTAAAAAGGCTTTTTTCAAAATTTGTTAAGCTGTTCTTTAAAAATAAGGAAGAAGAATACTTAAAATCTTTTTAAAGAATCTTTAATGCGATTTCATTAAAAAGCATGTATTTTGATAAATTTAATCTCGAACGCTATACTGTTACCGTGATATCTACACCAAATACTTATAGTAAGAGAAGAAGAAAGAAGAAATACGTCTCAAGACACAAACGCATCTAATTGTAATTCGGATCAGTGAATTGAGAACACGTGTAAAGTCCAACATTACGCCGCATTGTGAAGTTTGAAGGGAAGTGGGAATGAACCGGAGCTGCGGAGCCCTCAAGTCCCGGCTTCAGAAACTTGGCGTATAATTAGACCTAGTTGTTACATGTGCTAATAGAAACTGCCTAGATTTATATTACTTTTATGAGTGGAGTATGTCGCAAATATCTTAATATCGAACACCATTGTTTAAGTGTAGAGCAGCCGAAATCTGTGTATTATATTAATTTTTTTTTATAACAAATATAATTATTTAAGACGACTTTTTAACATATTATGCATAGAGTAGCACGAATATATATTCGGTTGAACGGAAAAAGTAGATAAGAATTAAAAAACGCAGTTTTTGTAGTACGTGGTAGACATTATTTCAGATATATGTATAAATAAAGTTATCAATACGACTGTCGAAAATAGTGTGTGGGATGCTAATTTAACAGATTTGAAACGTTACGCGTGGCGCCGATTACTCGTAAATGTATCATATTTGTTAGTTCCAATCCCACTTTAATGTATGCCCTAAAATCTAATATGGAATCCAGTATGTTAGGAATTTCATAAGGCACAAAGAGTTATATTTGAGTAACATACTTTTGTTTTCATCTCGTTGTTTTGCTTTTTGCTTCGAATATGAATTTGATATACATTGCGCGTCGAGTTTTATTTTCAGAAACAGGTATAGCAGGCGCGCATGGTAACGCATGGACAATAGACTAGCTAGGTGCAAGTGAAACGGGGTAAAAAACAGGGAATTTATTGAATTTTAGCTGCAGTTCATATTACTAGCACAAAAAATATCCATATTGTTAGCTAAGAACAATTATTATAAATATTATATTGAGCTCAATATTTTAACGAAATAACGAAATTGGACGTTCTGTCAATCTGTCTAAATTTATTTTGTATTTTTTACGCAACGCACGATGGATTGAGATTGATGGATGAAACATTAGAGGATTGACTTTAGCTACAAAAACAAAATTTTTACGGTTTGAAATAGGTGATATCAGGAACAGTGATTTAAAAACATCCTTCTGCCAGCTTTTTTCTGTAAAGACTGAGTTCCAAACCGGTAGTAAAACTATATTAGGACGATCAAAAAATGCATTTTTGAAGCGAAGAAGTCTAATTTATTAAATAAATGTGAGTGTGTAGTAACGAGATAATTTGACGAACAAACAAGCAAATCCGCGGGCACAATATATTTACATTTAAAGATAAACTAAAATAAATACCGATGAATTTTTCCGGGCCGTGACTGCGCACTGATTGATCGAACACAAACATTGCCGGTGCAGTATACAATGGGTCTGTGTGTTTGTTTATAACTTAACCGATATTCATATTCAACATCTATTTTGCGCATTTGCATATTGTTATAATAAATGCAGGTATGTATTAGTATGATTTCTATTACAAACATTTGTATTCGTAAATTATTTTGCTCTATTATATGTATGTAAATTGTAGAGCATATTTGTTAAACTACAATGAACTATTTCTATTAATTTAATTACTTAGATTCTAGGATATTTGTAGGATTATAACATGTTTTCGGACACATAAATGCCTATTTAGTTATATGCTAGCTAAGATTTTAGATTTAAAATGTTCATCGTTATTATAATTGAATATAAATACATAAATAATAATATCCCCATAGTTTTTAATGTAATGTACTGTAGATAACTATTAAACACATTTGTTAATCGTTCAAATATACCTAAATTAGGTTAACCGAACATTTAGGCGTCTTTACACTAATGCGAAATGATCACGTGAAAAGGCAGTTGTAAATGATAAGAGCTATCTGCGCAAGGTTTGCGAGCTCAAGGTCACGGCCTTGCACCGGCGATGCAAATTGGAGCAAAGCATTGTCTTCGGTGGTGACGCAGTGTGGTACTACACTCATTTGAATGCATTGTACTGTAAAGGTAGGATTGTTAGGTAGGAATGGAATATGTAGTTGCTTCTGTTCAAGAAAAAATGTTAGTTAAATATAAGATTCCTACTATAGCTATCTGCACACGGCTTCATTAAATCCCGCTTTCTGTAAATCTTACCCACTTTATAAAAAAACCTTCCTTGCGTACCTCGCATTATACACATGGATAGGCAGCGAGAAGCAATTTTCATTTTAACAACGTACTTATGTAGTGAATCATGTGATAAAAGTTTAGAAGACATACATAAGTTAGTCCAAGTTAATTAAAGTCTTACCAGTAGAGCGATAGCCGCACGAATACTTGCCAATTTATAACTATAAACCAATTTGATGTAAATAATTCAGTCACTCAGCAACGAAATCACTTATATAAAAATACATCTTCCCGAGTATTAAGAGATAAACAAGATGATCGTCTGAAGGAGCGAAGTCACGTGAGCGACGCCACGTGGCGGGGCGGAAGCGATTGAAACGGGATCTTTGTAATTAAGGGCACTCGGACCCGCAGGGCCTTCGCAACAGATAGATTTATATACAATAAGATGTATTTATGAAGGCTTTAAATGGAAAAGACTGAAATAGACAATTCTTGTTAGGAATTCGATTCAATCTCATCTCAAAAGTTTATATCAAACATTTATTTATTTCACTCAAACTCGAATCCCGAACATTTTATGCAGTTATATACATTTTGAAACACACATGAGCAACCTAGTGTAAGTATTGCAATATAAATGGAAGCACTTTTGAATCATTTTACTACATAATATACATTTATTGACTAGACAGAATTGTAGAGCAAAACATATTGAATATTATCGAAAAATTAATAATAATTAGGAACCTATTCCCACAAAAAATAACAGCATTATACAGCAATACATTTTACCCAAAAACAGTTATAAGCACACAGCAACTTATTTCTACAAAAAATAAGTTGAACAAAAATGTGTTTGCGCTAACAACTTCCCGTTGAAACGTTCCCGTCTTCCCGGAAGGCTGACATCTCATGTGATATTGACAGCTTGGCAGCCCTGCGAACCTTTCTTTTCTCTATTACCACGTGATGTTAACACGTTCTAGCGTAAACTTATACTCTAATAATTGCAATAGAAATTAAACCTTGTTTCTGGAGAGTAACTTTGATATTTGTCTTTTGATAAAAGCTTTCCTGACCAAAATTATTTTGTCTTAATCTAGTATTTGTCCATTATTTTCGCAACTTTTATTTTCCGTAATAAAAATATCAAGTAGCATTAACATTCAATTGCATTTAGATTAAAATAATGAATATTCCCAGCGGTTGTTTTTGTAGATTTTGTGTTACATAGTTCATATTTTCATAGCATTCACTCTAGATTTAAAATAGAAGAAAAATGTTGACAATGCCTTGACGTAACACTAAGAATACGCTTCACATTTGACCTTTGACCTTTTCGTCTTATTTTTTATTGTTTTTAGCTCCGGGATATAGTTATTTTATGTAATACTAGCTGCTCCGCGCAGTTTCACCCATGTGGCTCCACTCCTGTTGGTCGTAGCGTGATGATAATATATAGCCTATAGCCTCCCTCGATAAATGAGCTATCTAACACCGAAAGAAGTTCCCGAGATAAGCGCGTTCAAACAAACAAACAAACTCTTCAGCTTTATAATACATATAAGTATAGATTTAGTATGATTGATCAGAATTTGTCATAATTTCCTTGTACATAGGTACATGACAAAGTTTGTTAAATCAATCAAAGTAATAGATAAACTTTTTCCTAGTGTAACATGGCTGAAAAAATATAAAGGAAAGAATGTATAAAAGTGCAATTTATAAGTAACATTCTTCTAGAATTCTTTTAGAAACGCTATTGAATCGTTACATAATAATTAGGTTAGGTAACTTTCTACGGAGACTCTTTTCAAATCAGATAAAACTGTGTAATTAACATTTCTTCTTTGTGTATCTGACCCGGAAAACAGTTTTAAATTCTGCGACTTGGCCAGAGTCATAATTAAACTTTTATAAACTCATCCGTATAGACTGCAACAAAAATCTATTACATAAATTAGTTAATTGTCGCGTTGCGGTGATTGTAATGAAATTTTGTATGCATATCGGGTCTGAGAAACGCCCAACATCTATTTTTTCTATCCTAAATGATAAGGTAAGGTAAAGCTTGGTTAGTTAGTTATTTTATGTAAAAAAAATGGATAGTACGAATAATAAAAACTCATTAGGTACACGACATAAATCTACAATAGCTCTTATTAAACCAGCTGAAAGCAAATCTCCTTCAGCCGAGGGCCGTCGATATCAATCAAAGCAGTAGCAATTAGACATCCCGGCAACACGTGTCCCTGACATGCAATACATGTAGCTACGTGTGTGTGTCTATATAGATGGTGTGTGCATTTGCTTTCATTAAATTGAATGAAAGAAAAGCAGCAAATACACCCGTGTATGGAATTAATCTATTTAACTAATATGGTAAAGGTTGTTTAATTTTTTGTGTGAATTAATTCACAAAGGACTTTTTGGGTTCCAGTTAAAAAAAAATATCTGTGTTATTTACCGATGACGGCTTAGGATATATTATATACCGCTACTACCAATAGCAGTGGATCAATTAACAATATTGCAAAACTACAAGCAAATGTGCCTTTTTCAGAGAAGAAGTAAAGTAGCGTGGGTCAGCTAGAATATAATATAATAGCTAGAATAGTCATGAAATTTGATAAAAGTATATAGACCGCGGTTGAAACGGTCTACGTACGCAAAACAAATTATTGTGAAAATCGTTTTGGCGGGTTTGATATTCCCCGTAAGAGGGTTTGTTAGTAATTTGATGTGGTTTCAGGATATATCTCGGGGACGAGCAAATATAATAAACGTTTGGGCTTCTGTATACAGAGTAATATGTTTCAAATAATACCTTGTAAAATATTATTTGTATTTTTTGATGATGGAGAAAATTCTAAAAGAGAAATAGGCTACTTTCATAAATATAAAATGGGTTCCTATTATTTTCTGCTTATTTGTTTCATATATATTCAGCTGACGTAATGCACTTTAATAAAATATGACAATTTTAGCGATACATAATATGTATACATAATTTATCCATCTGTCGCACAAAACCTCGTTCAAAATATATACATATAGGTACAGTTAAAAAAGGCGGTGTACATAAAACAAAACCTTTAATAAGTTTTAATCATTTTAACAATGCAGGGCGGACACTGGGCGGCCGGCACACGATATCGAGTGTACCGTGACAGAGGCTTACTTTTAATAACAATAAAACTCTGATCGATAGCAGAGATACTGAAACTTATCGACAATGTTATCTTGACGAGCGTATTTATAACGCTGCGACATTTAATCCCGTTGTTTAAAATAACAAAACTAATTATAATATCGTTTACTTTAGTTAAGTAATAAATGTATCGTTTTGCTAGAATTTGGAAATTTAAGATAGGCATGCAGAGTTTGACTGAGACATGACTTTCGTGTGTCAATGTCAGACCTATTAACAATATTAAAGCCTTAAAACTATTAAGTACTGAATTCAATACAGTTTCAAGACATACAGCGCGTCCTTTCGTATTTAATTTTAGCAATCTCAAAAATGGCTTTGCGAAACACTTGCAATAATAACTTTAATTGAACCTTGCCATTTTGTTGGAGAAATAACCAATCTTTGATTTAGATATTACTAATAAAAACATTACAGTTTGGTAAAAGTAAGAAGAAGTACAAGAGCTTGATCATAATAATTGTAAGACAACGGCCTCCTATGAGTCTGGCAATACGTAATCCAGACAATAATAATAATGATCATATAGCTTCATATATTAGAAGTTCAGTTATTAATACTACACAGCATCTACAAATACACAATTCTCCTCGATATTAAATAACGAAGCAAACTGAGATATACTAAAATACACTAATATATCTGAAGATTCAGTATAACTGTAATGAATACGTTTCGCAAAGCCTCCGGCGAACACGGCGTATAATTGCTACACTAGTTCCACTTCATGTTCTTAATTGAATACAGACAAATTGAATTCATGTAAAAAGCTTCATATTTAAAGCATAAATGGATTCATTTTTCACAATTTCTAAATACCAGGAAATTGCTGAATAGCTCATTTCCATTGAAATGCTATTAAAACTAAATACGCCTTACATATTTTGCCGTTTCTAAAAATAGTTGGTATTTTATTTATCTACACGTTTAAAATAAGCTGAATGCTTTGTTTGATCGGATGGGCTAATTTCAGGAACTGGAATAATTATAAATTATGTGTTATTTGACTCAATTAATGAACCATATCTTAATATATATAAATCTCGTGTCACAATGTTTGTCCTCAATGGACTCCTAAACCACTTAACCGATTATAATAAAATTCGCACACCATGTGCAGTTCGATCCAACTTGAGAGATAGGATAGTTTAAACATGTAGGTACCACGGGCGAAGCCAGGGCGGACCACTAGTTAATGTATATTTTTTGGATAGATATAGAGTCTAGCGTTCTATAATATGAATTTAGTTAAGCAATTATAGAGCTGTGGTCCGATTCTTTTGGGTCTAGGTTGGCATTAGCTTCATGGCACATTAGCATACTAAGTGTTATTAAACCGAAGTGACGCGTCACCTACTTCCACTATAATACACTTAAATTTAATTTTGTATTCACATGCATGTTTTGCATGCAAATGTCGGCTGGGACATTCGTATGTTAATCGAAGCTGAGCTGCTAATTGGATAAGTATTTAATCTTATGCAAATTGTTATTAAGTGATCCCGTTTCGTATGTGCTGGAGTTTTGTAATTACCCTCAAATTCGCCAGTTTGGTTTTCGCCATTTGTACCTTAATTTCAACGGAGCTGTTGACTTTTTCGGTTGAGTATAATTTTAAGCATGCTGGTGTTAGATAAGTGAGTATTAAGGCAGTTTGTTATAGAATTTATTCGTTTTATTGTATAATCTTAACTTTATAGTTGTTTGTGGAGATAGCATAAAATTGGAATCGTGGCAGCGGAAAACGGAAAATTTGCGATAAACTTAAGTTTTTCAATAGACTTCAACAACAGATAAGACGATGATGTTCAACTTTATAGGCAAAAATGATACAATATGCTTTTACAAATATATCGAACGAGTGCACACCGGAGTCAAACAAATCGAATCGTACTCTTGTTTCGTACGATGTTAATATGTACTGAATATCATGAATATATCATTACGTATCGGAAATCTGAGATTTCAATTCATAGAATATAAACGAGGAATTCTCTTATCTCCGTATGATCTCGATATATTACGCAATTCCACATGAATACGAGCAGATTGAATGTTGAATTTCTTACACACGAAAACTCTAAAAATAGTACGTTTGATGTAGGTACTTTTCATGTCCACTTAATTCATTTATAAGACGACAAAGAGACAGGTTGTAGGCGGGAATCCGTCGGCTATTTTGTATCTATAAAGTCTGTCTCCTAAGATCAATGGACGAAAAGAAGTGTCAGTAACATCCTCAGATCTATGCGAAAGTGTCTGTCAAACACAAGGGATATATTTTATTTGTTATTCGTTGATTTGTAAAAATAGGTTAGTGTTTCAAAGTTTATGTAGGTTCCTAAAACGGTTGCATATGTATATCGTTAGCTTCTTATGTAGTTATTAAAGTTATGTAATATTATAGTATGTTATTGAATCTTTTAGTGATTACGGATTGACGAAAAAATGTTGCTTTCACATTTAATTAAATTAATTATTATTAAAATCGTTCTACTTAAACTCTTTAAGGTCAATTACAAAACGATCATGCAATATTGCTCTGATAACGCATAATAAAATCCAATATTTTATTATTAAGCAAGCTCATTTATTACGATTTTTTTATCGTAAACTCAAAAAGGTAAGGAAACATTATCTCAACACATCAAGGTAAAATAATGCAAAAAATTTAATTAAAACGGCAACAAATTGAATACAGAAAACATTGCTTCATTCGGTGTTTAAACAAGCTGAACGTGTTTAAATATTTAATAGCGCGTGCAAACGACAATAATTTCCATAAAGTCCTCGCGCTAAACCCACTGTATCCCATTTGATAAGGCCGGCGTGTGACCGCGCGCGGTGCGTCATGCTTGCGAGTCGCGATATCTGCTTCTTATTTTAGTATTAAACATTTATTTTAACACATGGATAGTGGAGATAACTAAATTATGTTTAAATAATTTACGCGCATTTGATTTGATTTGACAATGCACCATATACATGTGTGTGTTATTTATAGTTGTAGTCAGTTGGACTTCAAAATTGTGATTTATAGGTTTAACCCGCAAGTGAACTGTTTGTAACGCCAAAATAAATATTAATTAGAAATAATCAATTACGCAAACATTTATAAAGAATCAAAAAACGCGTAACCATAAACGATCGAAACGCGGCGTTTGTACCGCACGTGAATACACCGCTTAAAGCTGACGTTGAGTAATGTATTTCGGACCTCTGAGATCTTGAGTTGAGTGCCAGTGTCGGCCGGAGTGTGGGTCTTTTGTTGGACCCGTGTATTTGTGGCTGAGAGTCATTATTATTTTGAACAAAAACTTATTTAGACAAGAAAGTAACTTTTCCATTTGTCCCTTTTTAACGAAGTGTAAGTGATTGTTAGGAAATGTCTTACAAGAGGGATGTATTATTTTTGTTAATGGGTTCATGTGCCGAACTTGAGAATTGGTAAAAATATGTATCGAGTTTCGATCGTAACTTGATATAATTAAATAAAAAGACAGACAGTATTTCCATGTATTTCATATCGTCACAATTACAATGTAAAGCAGAATTTGAAGTAAAAGTAAAAGAAGATAATAATATTAAAGACAGGCCGCGATTAAAATTTTGTACTTGTTTAGATTTTGGAAGAACTTAATTTCCTGTTGAATAAACTGATGAGTTTATCCGTCAACTAAAAATTAAATTGGACGAAAAAACAAAATTCAATATTAAACAGGAAATTGAAAGTAAAATCTTAAAAATTTCTAATTCCTTGTACACTATAATTTCTTTTGCACAACATTGCTAAAAATTTGAGTATTTTTTGGTTAATTTTCTTTACAACATATAATTGAAATCTAACTTCGCATATTATGTCTAAGAAAATGTAGAGATAATGTGTATGTGACTTGAGTTGCTCCTAAAGTCGGCCCTTAGAACCGTCTGTACTCGACATTTTATGGTTTGCTTCGATCGAAGTGGATAAAATTTTATCGTCGCGAAAGGTTACTCGTATGATATGTGCCAGTATTTTGTAGCGATATCAAACGCATTCCGTGTCAGTGAATTTTGATTCAAAATTATATGAATAAAAGTTAATGTGTTTGTTTGATAGTATACTTTTGTACAGATAAAGAAATAAGAGGTTATGTAGATATTATTTATATTTTAAAATATTAAAAAAAATTTCAGTGTGCATGGAAAAGCATTAAAAACTTATGGAGTGTATTGTTATGGATTTTTACTACCTACTGTTAAATGTACGTTTTCCGAACAAGACACGAATACGGAATTATAAAAATAATTTTAAATTATTATTTTTCGTAATTATAGATTACTAGCGACCCGCCCCGGCTTCGCACGGGTGCATTGGCGGCCGGCCGGTACCGCCGCAAACGCTACGTCCCGCAATTTTTAAAACTGTAATATCTTCGAAAATATTCACTTAAATCATGCGGTGTAATGGGCCATATAGATCTATATTAAATGAACAATGTATTCAAGGTATTTAATTGGTTAAGGATTAATGCTGTATTGGTTAAAATCGCTTCGAAAATTAACCATTATTTGTCGTAAAAAGTAAATGACAAAAAAAAGTTATTGTGGGTTATCCATAAGAGATAGACATATACCATCGCGGACTTTTCTGTAGACCTTTTCAATGTGTACAATACTTAGTACATTATTTTGATAAAACTCGTAGGGTTCAGCCTGCGTTTGCAATGTAAGCGGAAAAAATGTAATTATTTACGACATCACATTAGAAACCTCAAAAATAACAGTACTTCTCCACTATTTACTGGATGTTATTATACATATAAACCTTCCTCTTGAATCACTCTATCCTTTAAAAAAATTGCATCGAAATCCGTTGCGTAGTTTCAAAGATTTAAGCATACAAAGGGACATAGGGAAATAGGGACATAGGGACAGAAAAAGCGACTTTGTTTTATACTATGTACTATGTATGACTTAAACAATAGTAAAAGTAAATTTATATTTCTTATTTATTCACAAGCTGTAGAAAGAACAAATTAAAGCGAGAGGTCTATTTTCAACATATTTATGAAGTTTCCACTTTAATTTTCATAGAACAAAAAGTTGTGTATTTGCTAGGGGCTTCACGTTACTGCGGCTAAGTAGGTTAGCGACTGAATACAATGAAAGTCTGTTGTTTTAGAAAACCGGGGCAAATGTATCTGTGTAATTTAGATTTGTAAACTTACGCAAAGTTGGACTTGAATGAAATGTTTTGTTTGCCATCTGTTTTTGTTAAGCTGCAAAGAGTCATTAAAAATTAATATAGTTTAGAATAAGTGTTAAGATTTTCTACATCATATTATAATATACTAGCTGTGCCCCGCGGTTTTACTCGCAGTGCTCTGCTCCTGTTGGTCGTAGCGTGATTTATCGAGGAAGGCTATAATAGGCATATCCAATTAATAGCCTTCCTCGATAAATGGGCTATCTAACACCTAAATTTTTCAAATCGGATAGTTCCTGAGATGAGCGCGTTCAAACAAAGAAACAAACTCTTCAGATTTATAATATTAAAATTAGTATAAACATAGAGTATAGATTATTGCATGACGTGTTAACAATATGCTGATTCTTGTCGTTCAGATTTTTTTGTAGATACTTAGCAAACATAAATATAGTGAATGATGCATTTATAGTTAGTATTAATTTTGTGTTTTAATAAAGCAGAATAATTAATTTTAGATCAGCCCGACATTTAATTTGATCAGAATAATTTTCCAATGTTCTTAATTAATTAATAAATTTAAATTCAGCATACCTTACCTATACTTTACCTACTTTGACGTCAACTATATCGTCTCTTCAGTCAAGTTTTTCACTGGAAATTATTTATTTGCACCTGTTTTATGATTATTCAAAGATGGAATAAATACGTGCGTTTTATTTATATTCTAGGTGTAGGTTCAATTCATACATTCTTTAAGGAAAAACCATTTAGTCTAAATTCTACTGCAAAATGCTATTGGAATAACATTTCTTTTTCAAAAGCTAACTCCATAATATACTATGTTACCCTATAGAGAATTTAAAATGTTGACTTTCCAGTGATCCGTGAAGCTTAACCAAATACATTATGCATGGAATAAACTGAACAAATAGGAACATGGATTATCTATTTTGCATCGAGTTATGTGCGAGTAACATAAGCGGTATATTTAATGCATAGTTCGTGAAAGCTCTTATGTAATAGCTTTTGCGGTCACCGAGTTTTGTGCGATGTCTATTTTGGGATCACTAAAATACGTTTTAGAGTGATGACAACATTTTTGTGATAGATGTAGAGGTAATATCGATTGACATTATCAAAAAAAAATCGATATTACCTCTATATCCATGATAGATGTATTAAATCGCTGTAGCTAAACAAATCGCGCTTTCACAAAAATATATGTTCAGTCCTTATATTAAATACTATAAATAATCTTTCAGCAATTACTAATCCATACTAATATTATAAATGCGAAAGTAACTCTGTCTGTCTGTCTGTTACTCAATCACGCCTTAACTACTGAACCAATTTGCATGAAATTTGGTATAGAGATATTTTGATATCCGAGAAAGGACATAGGCTACTTTTATCACGGGAAATAGAGAAATTAAAATGGTTTTATCCCGGAATGGTTTTATCCCGGAAATCCCACGGGAACGGGAACTATGCGGGTTTTTCTTTGACTGCGCGGGTGAAGCTGCGGGTGGAAAGCTAGTCCTTACTATAACAGCGCACCGCTACTTAAGAGCATAATAAAAGCAATTATGCAGTAACGCCTGCACACCGCGCCGCTATCTGCTGACCGACAATATTTACCTGATAACCTGTTCCAATACGGAAACACGGGAAAAACATTGCACCTTTACGTAATAGAGAACATAGGTAATACATAGGTTTGTAAATATACACGTTCATAGGTTCAAAAACTTAATTATCTCTTTAGTAATTACTAGATAATAAACATTAATTGAATAAAATAATATTATAGAATGGAATTTCACTGCTTTGACTATGCTATTCTTAACTTTACTTTGTGTCCTTTAATTTATTGTATTTAATCTTATAAAACTCCTTCCTGCTCTTGTTGACGAAGGTCCGGCCACAAAATCCTATGTCACGCTGAAAACCCACACTTTTAATGAACAAGCGGAGAAGCTTCCTTAAACTGAAATTAAATTTAAAATATTCTAGATACAGACTCGGAAATAAAACGCATCCAATAATTGTTCGTTAAGAATTACGGGCAAAAGACCATAGAACAGCAATAATAAACGAGATATCTCTTTCTTTTATATAAAAGGGAAAGTAAAACTTCAAAAGCCCAAACGAAATAGGAATCTCCAACGAAACAATTCAGTTTTTCCGCAAAGAATCGAAAACGGAGCAGAATAATACCAGAAGTGGATGCGTTATCTTATCGCAACCATTTACCCGATTACAACTCATTACTTATCCCCCCCTCCCTCCCCCTCCGGCGGCCGTCTCACCCCTGCGTCGCCCGGAACACGCGCAAAGCGATGAAAAATATCTCCTGTGAAGTATAGTCCACAGAAAGCAGCAAATGCAATGCTAATGGGGTGCTTTTAATGGCTCGCCGATGTAGTTTTTAATTTTAACGACGATATAACGTGCTTTTGCAACACTAATAAACGTTTCAACGTAATTTGTTTGCATTGTGAAATAAATTGCTATTAAAGGTCCAATTAGGTCAAAATGTGAATCGAAAGTAATTCCTGCATGGGCTGTAATATTTCGGTCAATTTGCCTTAATTTTTGCAATTCCTTTGAATTGTGAACAAACAGGCTCAAGCGCTCGCCGAGTAATAAGTCAATTGATCTGAGCTACGTAAGGTTTCTTTTCAATTTGCCCAATTAATAGCGATTTCAAAATACCCTCGGATTTCAATGGATTCCGACAGCTTTTATCGAGAGTCGTTTTATTACAGTATCTGCAGTCCAACTAGTGTTGTGCCATGTCGATATTTGTGTTATTTCTGTTTTATAAAATATTGTTTATATGATATGAAATAGTTAGTATATACAATGTAACATGTATCGCATAGATAATTTCGGAATAGCAAGTTATCTGATATTCATGGATGAGTATTATCACGGTGGTCTATGATTAAAAGTACGTGTCAAACATTATGAAATGTATTAAACCTGTAAGCCTATCAAAGCAAACAGATAATGTATAGTAACTTTTACTTATATTAAAAAGAATAGCACTTAAATGCACACATTTAAAAGCACTTATTATTGAAATTCCAATGTTATGTTACTAACATAACATTTAGAAGGCTCGAAAGATAAAGAAATAATGAAAAAGCCTACCTTACACAATGGTTAACTTTCGGATGTAAAATAATTTCAAAAATTTATAGAGTCGTATCCAAGTTAATCCCTTTATTCATTGCTTGTAACTCTTTCAACGTTTCCTCTTTATAGCATGACTGTAGAAAACAAAGAAATCTAATAAATCTATCGTATGCGTCCCATCCCTATATCCCGACTCGTGGCAGTAGCATGATGGAACATGTGTTGGCGGGTGCGGCGCACCCGGCGTCAGACCTATATACGGTATACCTACATACCTAGCTATGTACAAATGCAACTGGCAATCATTTCTTCGTTTATATTTCTTGTTACTGTTTACAGTTTTTTTGTAAAGTGAAGTGGGATATGGTTTTGTATCTTATCGTGTAATTAATTTTCTTCTGGTGCTAACTTTATTGGAACAGTAATAATCCCAACTCAAATATGTGGTGATTTTTCACTTCGCAAGGAACCAGGACAGACCAGATCGACGAGATTTTTTACATAGTGGAACCGAACCGAAAATAATTAAGCCTATTTATTTATCACGAAATAATGTAACTGAAGGCTTAGACGAAAGCTTGTTTCATATACCTATACTAGCTGCGCTTCGCGGTTTCACCCGGTTTCAGCTTATAGCCTTCTTCGATAAATTGGCTATCTAACAACGAAAGAATTTTTCAAATCGGACCAGTAGATCCTGAGATTAGCGCGTTCAAACAAACAAACTCTTCAGCTTTATAATATAAGTATAGATTATTCAAGGTGAAACTTCCAACCAACCAACCTCGTGGACTAGAAAACTATCCTTGTATATTATTTATTAGAACATTTCAACTTACTCAGTGTGCTAAGCTATTCTAGTATGAATGTACGTATATGTCGTTTGGCCGGGGTTTGTTCGTTGCCACAGTGTAGATTCAAGTGAGATCCAATTTGTGTTGCAACGAGCTTAAATCTTACTAGAGATCTGTGTTGTTCGTTATTATGTTCTATATTTTACATATCGTAGTACTAATAAAATGTTTGTATCAAGCTAATGATTCTAATTTAGTAGTATGTATATTGTAAAAAAATGTTATGTCTATTATCGGAAAAATATTATTGCCAATATAACATAGTGTTTTTGTGTATATTTGTTTGTAAGCATGTCTGATAATCACATAGGTACCTATCGTGGTGCTTGCTATATTTATAGCCAATAAATTATATTGTGTGTTCATCACGGTATGTAGAGTACTTATACTTGAAAAGCATGCATTCGATGCATTCCGATTGCTCTTTCATTCAATCAGATAAATCTATATAGAATGAAAGAGCAATCAGAATATAGATCTATATGTATTCCAGTTACTATGTATACACATGCAAACATGTACAAATATTTCGTGACAAGAATGATTTGTGACTCGGAGAGAATGATGAAGCATAAAATTGTTTTATTTTAATGCAGATAAAAAATGTCGTGACAAAAAATTGCTTTTTAGTGGATTTTTTATAATCTTAAAAAAACTGTATTGTCTAGCATTAATGCGATGCCTAATTAATAACTTCGAATAAATCAGCGAACTAGCTAGTAGGTACATCGATAGCTCACATTTTGCGCGATCTTTGCTGATGATTTCGCAATGTTGATAGGCATTACATTACTGTCTGCATATCACGATTGGCGACCTTCCAAGAGCAGTTGAGCCGACTTCAAACACCGACTTATTACCAGATAAATGTACCAATTCATCATAATATTGACATGTCTCGGCTAGCAGCGGCCTACTAGAGTAATTATAGTGCAAGTGTGTTTCAACGATAGTCATATTGCACTCTGTGTATTTATTACCGTTTCATTTTTCTCTTGCAGGATTATAGAAGTGAAGGAAAATGTAGGTTGTATGTATTGATATCAAATTTGAAATCTTATTATTCTTTTATACTTTTTTTACAGTTGTTATGAATAGTTATTTTATTCCCTATCTATTTTAACGAGATATTATAATTATAATTTGATGTTAAATTTAGAAAATAACGAGAACTTATTTCTGGCTATTTATGCTAAAATTAAAGAATAACTTGGTGGTTATCGTAATAATTTAATTTATTGTAAATAATTTAGATGAAAATAGGTCAGTATTTGTTAATTGGATTTATATTGTGGACTGTGAATTGTGTATTTTCACTATTAATTCAAACAGTACCTAGGTACTTCTTTTACATCTTAACGTACAACATCTTTATTTATTTATTTATTTCATAACAAGTAATTAACAGGTTTTACCCCAAAGCATTACTTACATGTTTAGTTTTACACAAAATATTAAAAATAGGATTTAGTTTTCATCTTTAACGTACTGCTTTTACATCTACTACCTATCACTGAGTCGTAATAACATTAAGCTGAGTGCCGATCTTGATACATATTTCAAGCTTTGCAGGAAAACCCAGAAAATTATTTTTAAAAGTCAAACGTGACTGACTAGCTCCGTCGTGCTGAAACCGTATCGAAGTGGAAAGATTGACATTTTTCATAAAAGGTTTTAGAATGAGGTCATGTTGAGGATGGTATTTTTGGACATTCGTCCCATGAAGAAGGGTCGCTGATGCATGTATATTTATCGCTTACTGTATACAATTAGTCTAAATCTCTGTTGGAGTGTATTCCACAGTGACAACACTGTATTGTACTATTGTTATGCTTCATTGTCAATCCTTCATAACCACTCGACGTTGAAACCAAATAATGGGCCGTGTCAAATGTGTCAAAAACATATATTTTGAATACAAGAACATAAAGGTGTTTTTAACCACAATAGCGTAAGGAATCTGAGTGAAAAGATACGGGGATGGTTGGCGAGCCCCAATCGTGTGACGTAACAAGTTATGAACACTGAGATTTATTTATGTAAAATCTGACACTACAAGAGCGAAAAAACAAATTTATCTCTCTTAAAATTGTTGTGCACTGGTACTGTAGTATTATGTTTTTGTTTTATTAAGAAAAAATATTTCAGGCACTTGCGTATACAGGGTGTAATCGTATTTTTCCGTAAGTATTACAGATAACAAAAAACTTTAAACTGATATAGAAAGTACTTAAGCTAATGAGTAAAATGGCGGCTTAGAATGGCGGTAATAAAGGAGACTATTTTTTGTGGGCCCACCAAGACTCGGTAACGTATAGTAATAAAAAAAAACGTGTAAAGATATAAAATTATATTATGAATTTTGAAGCTTCGTTGTTTAACAAACGAAACCGGAATCATAAAATCGAATTAAAAAGCTTTATTTTGATATCATCCCTGCTGTAGTGCTGTCTAGAAACCAAGAACAATGGCCAACATTAAAAATAACTGGAACGAAACGTTTTTATCGATAGAATGAAAATAAAACCAAAAAAGCGAAAAAACTGCCTTCAACAAATCACTTTAGAAACTGTTTTTATTTCTATTTATATGGAAGAATGTGATTGATAGCGATTTTAAATCCTGTATTAATCAAATAAAACAATTTGTTTCTACTAAGCTAAAAAAATCCGTGTAACGAAACGTTACATCTATTGGCTGCTTTGATAGACGTCAGATTCTTCCTGTCGTAGTTGTAATGTTTTTATTTCCTATTTTAAAATGTAATTGCTACAACTTATGAGCGTTTATTATAAAAATAGAACATGAATAATAGCATACCTAGCTGTGCAAATGGCTACCTATCCTAATATTATGTACCTACTCCTAGTCATAAATCACGTACCTACCTACCTACTTAACTAATAATTTCTTATTTAATCAGTTTTCCCATTCGCTAAAATCGCATAAGGTCCAGAAACCTGAGGTACACACACTTATATCACTTATTTTCTATACTATTTATAACCAAATCGGGTCTCTGTGTTTGTGGTAACTTCGCTGTTTCCGATTTCCGAGCTTGGAATCGTGACAATGTATGTGATGTTTTCTAATATTTATTTATTCATTCAATTAAATATATTGTACCCAATGATTCGGATGGGTCACACAAGACAAATCGCTCATTATCAGTTAGTTTTTATGTAGGAATGAGGTGAATGTTTGCACATCGTGTTTCTAATGATTCCGGTTAAAACATGTAAAAGTAATGTCACCAATGTAATCTGGGGTCTTCAAGGAACAAATTAACACACATTTCATTAATATACGCTAAGAAATTGAGGTGAGCCTATTCTCCAAACAAAAAAAATCGTCTCCTTTTTAAAAATAAACGAGAAATATAAAAAAAAATATCTTTAAACCCTCTCATACATTAAGTATGAAATATGAATATCCCATATACATTTAATATGAAAGATTTTAGCTTTCTTTTTCTTTTTTTGGTTTTCTGCTTTAATTACTTCGCATATTTGAAGTGACATTTTCCACGTTTTTCCGGACATTTTCACGCATTTTCCGGACATTTCCCAGGCATTTTCCGGGGATTTTTCAGGCATTTCCATGCATTTTCCGGACAATGTCTGGAAAACATCCGGAAAATCCCCGGGAAATGCTCGAAAAATCCCCGGAAAATGCCTGGGAAATTCCCGGAAAATACCCGGACAATGCCTGGGAAATGCTCGGGAAATGTCTGGAAAATATCCGGAAAATGCGTGGAAAATATACGGAAAATGCGTGAAAATGTCTGGAAAACACCCGGAAAATCCCCGGGAAATGCTCAGAAAATCCCCGGAAAATTGCCTGGGAAATTCCCGGAAAATAACCGGAAAATGCCTGGGAAGTTTCCGGAAAATGTCCGGATAATGCGTGGAAATTTCCGGAAAAACCGTGGAAAATCCCTGGAAAATGCCTGTAAAATATCCGGAAAATGCGTGAAAATGTCCGGAAAATATCCGGTAAATGACTGTAAAATCCCCGGAAAATGCCTGAGAAATGTCCGGAAAATGTCTGGGAAATGCGTGGAAAATGCCTGGAAAATCCCCGGAAAATGCCAGGGAAATGTCCGGAAAATGTCTGGAAAACATCCAGAAAATCCTCGGGAAATGCCTGGGAAATTCCCGGAAAATGTCTGGGAAATTCCCGGAAAATAACCGGAAAATGCCAGGGAAATGTCTGGAAAATATTCGGAAAATGCGTGGAAATGTCCGGAAAAAGCGTGGAAAATGCCACTTCAAATTTGCGAAGTAATTAAAGCAGAAAACCAAAAAAGAAAAAGAAAGCTAAAATCTTTCATATTAAATGTATATGGGATATTCATATTTCATACTTAATGTATGGGAGGGTTTAAAGATAATTTTTTTGATATTTCTCGATTTATTTTTAAAAATTTATTACGGTCATTTTACTCATTAGCACACTTAAGGATTACACCCTGTATACGCATACGCATTGAATAAATTATGTTTTTTAAAACTAGTTTTTACGATTCACTGTAGTAACAAAAATATCTGCGAATGTTTAAGAAATAAGTTTATTTAATGTTATAATAGCAAAACGTACCAACCTACCCCCAATACATCAAGATAATTTCCCTTTAAAGGATCCGCCAAAGACCTTGTAATGTACAAGCGCAATGTTTATCAAAGTCGCGAACCGAAACATTACTCATTTGCAGTTGCTCATAAATAAAATGTTTTATTTAAGAAAGAGCTGATGGATTTGTTTATTGTTCCTTTGGAACGCTGCGCTCTGTACATCGACGAGCGATATTTTAGCGAGCCGAAATACATTAGGAAAGGAATAAATGGGAAACGAAACAGGTATTATTTGTGTGATGTTTTGTAGAAAAGATAACATTAACATGATTAATTCTATTAAAGCTTCAGCTTGTAAGGCTGTGGTTAGGGCACAGTTAGGCTTTCGATTGATACCTTGATCATTAAATCGGGTTCGAGGGATCTTATTTTTATTGCATAAAATACATACAACTTATTGTTGTATCACAATTTAATTAATAAAAGTATCTTATCAAAAAGTCCATCAATATGGCCCTAACTTTTCGCCCTAAATAATATCCCCAGACGCGAACAATTTAAAACCGTTATTAAAAATTTAATAAATCCTTATATCATTATGTGGAAACAAAAAGGTTGATACCGTTGCATAAATTAATGATACAAAGTAATTTGTTTTAAGCTTTATTGAGTTTATAAATTCAATTTATACTTGAGTCATCCATTACCTATACCTACCCACTTCACATTATCTGTAGAAATTTTGTTCCTCAACGTTTATGCTACGTTGAGACGAGTAAAATCAATTAATTTTTTCTTTTAATTGGTTCAATGGGATTATCTATTTATCTGGTATATTACTGATTTCTGTTGTTTATATTTCACCTGTATAAACCCTTTATTTTCATTATAAATTATGTCATATTAGCCGACAGTAAGCTAAAAAGATTCCCTTATTATCTGCTTTTTTAATAAAGAAAATGGAAAACTTAATAGGCAGGTCCTCCCGTCCATCGACGAACGTAGTGAATTACTGCACAAACTTCTTAGCAAATAAACTTACTTATAAAGCTTTTTAATTTAAATTTTTAACTTCTAATTTATATTTATTAATTTTCATGGTCATAATAACCCATGTTAAGTCATATTATTACTAAAAACATGTTGATATCATTGTTATATAATTATTGAAATGATATGATTATGATTTCAAATATGATATAACACATTATATTGACGCAAATGTTTGCGATGAAATCACCAACTTAAATCCAATTTAACTTTCCAAATATTATGATATTCAGGCTTTGGGGGTCTACAAGCAAAACAAGCTTTTCACAAGTTACCGGTAAAATATATCACGAGGTTTGGCAGTTTGATTGCAGTCTGTCCTACTTCAAGTTAAAACAGTGCTTCATCAAAAACTATATCATATTAATAAATCTGCTTTTAAAAATAGATGGGAGTTTAATGGACTTTGGGATTGTGTATATTTTGCTATGTTAAATTGAAAAAATAAACTTTGAAACTTCTCAAATAAGTATGTAGTGTGAAATATTAATAAGTTATTTCGTAAGGTTTATCTAAGGGTTTATCAAAGTAAATGTTTCTTAAAAGGTGTGTCATTTAATAACTGTTATAATAATAGACATAAACACAATAATTTTTTATTTCTTAAAGTTTTATTTTTGTTTTCTTAAAGTAAATTGTAAAGTAGTGTTAATTAAAAGTGCAATTCAAGAAAGCTTTGAGTTCTTTGCAACAACTCCTCTATATATTTTTATGTTTATTTGTCATTGTCTTATTAAAATGGCTAAAGGACCAAGTAAAAATAATATAATTCTAGATTTAAGATATGTTAATGAGGAAAATAGTTTCCGATTATTAGTTATTTATTATTATCAGAATATTAGTCTGTACTGACTGTATACGGTTGTGTTAATTATAATTTGCTAGCGTGAAATAAATTTATAAAACCAGGAAAGAAATTGGATACATTAAATACGTTTATAATGTACTATTTAATTTAAACATTGATATTAAACACAGAATTGCGTATACTTTCTGCGGTCGTGTTCATTTCATCGTTCGCGTTCTGATTAAATTTTAAATTTTAAAAAGCTATTTTTTATTTAAATTTCATAATTTTATACGTTAAAAGTTACCGAATAAGCTTCTTATGTTCTGAAGGTTAGTAATTAATGCATATAAATAGGTAATATTTAAAATGATATTATGTTTATCACATGTGAAATAAGTAATTGTAAGTCACAAATGATTTATTATAAAGTACTAGGTTTCCGCCCGCGGCTTCGCCCGCGCAGTCAAAGAAAAACCCGCATAGTTCCCGTTCCCGTGGGATTTCCGGTATTGCGTCATTTTCCCGGGATAAAAAGTAGCCTATGTCCTTTCTCGGGTATCAAAATATCTCCATACCAAATTTCATGAAAATTGGTTCAGTAGTTTAGGCGTGATTGAGTAACAGACAGACAGACAGAGTTATACTTTCGCATTTATAATATTAGTATGGATTTAGTAAGTCTCCATACTCCACGATAGGACATGAAACTTCACACATGCACGACACTCTACTCGAGAATATAAGAGTCGAGAGCTATAGAAATTGTCCATCCACTCACCACATCCAATAAATAATTTGATCACGTGGTATTGGCAGTTTAATAGACTCCTGACCTCAGTACCCTGGAATTGGCACACTTTAAAGTTGAAATGCTCTCAATCATACTTCAAGTTCGAGGAATGGAGCTTGCCCAGTCTACAACTACTCGGAAAGTCTATGCATTTCATTCGGAATATAATGTGAATTTTATTGAAACCGAAGAACTGTAAATAATATTAAATTTCAACTGAGATTCGCTATATTTTCCCGCAGAGTTTCCGCTGATCGCTTTGCAGCTAACTAAATAAAAGTCTAGTACCGACTTGTAAAATAGTATTCCACAAAACAACGAAACTTACGATGAAATAACGAACTCTATATTCGATGAAATAACATTCAGTATTAACGTTAAGTATACATCGCTGATAAATTCAACTAAATCTGTTTGTTTATAAACAATCGTATATTTTGTTAAACAAACAAATAATTGTTGTCGCTATGTAAACAAATTATACAAACTGAATCCAATTCAAATAAATACATTATCAAACAAACACATCAATTTATTTAAACAATAATAATTTATAAATAAAATAGGTAATACTTGTTTATGTAGTACATATATTATTATTAGTCTGGTAATACTAATAAAAACATAGTAAATAGTTGACTAGTAAAATACACGCGTGAGTATTCGTAGTTCGTAGTAAATTCGGATTTCAAAAGCGCCGACGAGAGGAAGAATTTTATTGCATAGCTTCTATCGCGGGCATTGAGCGCGGGGACTGAATCCAGAAATTCCGTAACGAAAAACCCTCACGCTCCCCACTCCGATGGGCGCGGCGGTGTGGCTTGAAGGCATATAAAATTTTAGCATGCAATAGCTTTACCGCGGCAGTCCCCGAGTGCCACACGTCTTTTTATATTTTTTTATTTGATTTTAATGAATGCGTGCACTGTATAGGTAAGTTCTTCTATTTTATTATTGTGCTCTTGGAAGTGGTTTTATTTTTGAATACCAAGCTATTGTATATTGCACGCCTCATAAGCGAAGCGTTGAGGTGGGTACTACTGTCACTTCGCGCAAAACATCTGATTTTTCAAACTTAAAATGTCTTTATGTATCATACATTGCACTTGTAAGATAATACATACACACACATATTAAGAAAAAACACTATTTTTAACGTTCATGATATTTTTGATGTCATTTTTGTTATTTAAACTAGTTAAAAAACAGTTTAAAAAAGTTCTGTCTTGGACGTCCGTGTGTCTGTATGTGCGGATCCTTTTTCTTGTTAACACGATAGCGACCGAAATACTTCACTAATCGAGTCTTTTTTTTTCTCTTACGCTTGAGTATGCTCAGGAATAGAACCCTTTCATTTTTCAGGGTCTGATTCGATGTGGTTTAATTGTTATTAAATAAACAAAAATAATAATTAATAAATATTTATTAAAAAAAAATTATGAGGCGTGCACTTTTGGATTTTCCAAATTTTTTTTCTATATGCGTTTATTTACATGTCTTAATTGTTATCGGTATCCTGTAATTCTAAATCGTATCGCAATTATACTATTCAACTTGTTAAATGGTAACTCTTAATGGTTACGTTATGAATCGAAAGCCATCGATTTTAACCTATTACATATTCTGTGATTTTATGCATGTACCTCAACATAGACTCAATCATATTATATTTTGAAGGCGGATTATTCGCTCCAGCAAGAATAGTAAAACGAGAGAGGTTAATTGTTTAAATTGCAAAAAATACAATTGTAGATTACCTAACATCATATAATTCAGTGCTTGTAAATTAGAAACTCCTCGTGAAGGTCGGTCAGTCTGAGCGACGTATGAAAGGTTTAAATCCTAATGTTTCAGTGGCATACGGGCTGCGGGTACTACGCATGAACATAAAGATAGTATCATACTAACAAGCAATTATTTTACTTTATTTTTCTATTTTCAGCAAATTTGTAGTAAGAAGCTCATAGGTATTTCTTTTTTATGATAAAAACATTTAAGGCACAGATGCAACAGCGACCTATTTCAAATTGAATGACATGTCAAGTAGACAAATATATATTTCAGTATCGACGTTTGAAACATGAATCTTATCTTATATATAAAATTCTCGTGTCACAATGTTAGTCTGCATACTCCTCCGAAACGGGTGGACCGATTCTCATGAAATTTTCTGTGCATATCGGGTAAGTCTGAGAATCGGCCAACATCTATTTTTCATATGTACCACGGGCGAAGCCGGGGCGGGCCGCTAGTAAGTATATAAAATTCTCGTGTCACAATGTTAGTCTGCATACTCCTCCGAAACGGGTGGACCGATTCTCATGAAATTTTCTGTGCATATCGGGTAAGTCTGAGAATCGGCCAACATCTATTTTTCATATGTACCACGGGCGAAGCCGGGGCGGACCGCTAGTATAAATATAGAAACATGTTTATTGAGAGGATGCAATACCTTATAATATTAAACAATAACTTCTTTCAAGAGAAATTATTAATTCCCTGATGACTTCCCATCAAAATAATTTGCATAGCAGTTAAATAATCCGACATTATTTCTTAATGAAAAGTAATTTGGGTGAAATTAGCGAACGAATCGAAACAATCCAGCATTTGTCTACAGCGATGAGTCGCTTGTTTGCGCCGGGACGAGCTTTTAATTGTTTCCATTTCAATCTGTTTTCACAATTATATTTATACTAGCTTCCGCCCGCGACTCCGTCCGCGCGGATGTCGGTCTTCGCGTGGATGTCGGTCTTCGCGTTTATTTCTCCATTTTGAGTAACTCTGACAATAACATCTTATAAATATCTATTGGACCCAAATACGGCTAGGCCTATAATAATACCCAACGTGTGTTCGCGGTTCTACAGAACAACGTCTATGGATAAAACTGAAAAATTAAGATTATTTTTTTTCTACGTATTTTTTCAGGGTAAAAAGTATCCTATTTTACGCCCAGGATAATAAGGTATGTATAATTATACCAAGTTTCATCGAAATCGAACCGTTAGTTTTCACGTGATGTCTTCACATACAGACAGACAGACAGACAGACAAAAATTTTTTTTATCACATATTTGGGTTTGGTATCGATCCAGTAACACCCCCTGCTATTTATTTTTTCAATATTTTCAATGTACAGAATTGACCCTTCTACAGATTTATTATATGTATAGATATAGATTATTGGAATATATTATAAAGGGAAAGATTTATAATTTAACTTATGTTCTGTGGAATTAATAAGAAATCCTCGCATTTGTTAGTTATTACTATTTATGGTTATAGTCATAGGTTATAGTCGAATACAAATATTAAGTAATTTAAAATCGAACACTTTCGAATAGTGATACCCTTATTAAGATAAATAATCCTGTTTCTTGTTTAAATATACCTACAATACCGAGATATACGACATAAAATTTTAAAATTTATAGGGTAAATAATTAACTATATTTTAAACCCATTGTCTCGTTTTTGTTATAAAAGCGTTTAGCTGTGGCGGGATAGATAGAGTGTAATTCAATTGAAGAAAGTTCACCGCAGCTCCTGATTTATGTCCGCGCGTTTATTGTTTTGTGAACTAAACTTATTACAGAAACAAATAAATCAAACATTTAGTCGCGTCTGATGCGTGTTTAATGGTCGAGTGTCTCGTCGCAGTTCATCTACACACTACACTTGCACAGATTTTATTTTTTTATTTCAAACTACTCTCACACTCTATAACCGTTCTGTTTCTATGAAAAAGCCAATTGCCCCTTGGAGGGACAGAAAAAAAAATATTATCTTTTATTGATTGGTTTTCTTACGGAGCAAGTAGAAAAAGTGAAAGTACCTTCTGTACAATACTAGAATTAAACTAAATGTCCATCTGAAATCAAAAACTATCATATTCAGCGATAAAATATTCATCGTATATCAAAGTGAATCAAAATAAAATGCTGATGATTGAAACGTGAATAGAATTAATAAATCTTCAAACTAAGCTATAGTTTTCAGAACACAAAGAGCGACGCCCAACAAGGAATGTAATATTTACTTCATAACATCGCCTGTTTTTGCGAACATTCCTATCGAAAACCTATTAATTTAACTTCTGTTCTATCGGCAAAACTATGAAAGAGCATTCATATCGTAGTTGGCACATCAAATAAAACTTTGTTATAAATTGCCCATTGAGTCTTAAAAGTCACTTACGGATATCGCAGTGCTTAATCAAAAGCTACTTTGGTTTATACTCGCACAGCTCTTCGTAAGTCTAGATTCTGGTTTAAGCTAGATTTATTAGACCTCTGGGAAATAAAATAAAAAACGCAGACGGTCAGCGGACGATAGTCCCGATTATGGATGATATTCGGATTGTTTCGAGCGAGTTCTATATTTATTTATTTGTATTTTGGTCAGTTTGAAACGAGGTTCTAAATTAAACAAAGTTAGATTAATCGTTCCTCCGTAAGTTATTTTGGATGGTTTAAACAACATTTATAACTACCGTTCATTCATATTTTATGAAATATTGTGCTATCATTTGTTTCATTCTAAATTTTGGTATACAATTGTGTTGCCACTCTAGTGAAAAAGGATTGATTTGAATCGAATATGATAGGTAAAGGTTATTGATGAATATTTTGTCAATATTTTTTTACAAATTTCATGAAATATAAATTTTCAAATGAATATGAAATAAAAGAAATTCAATTAATAAAATGGAATCGCAGACTGGAACCTCTAGAGTACGAAACATACTATTAACCTGAATACTAGATGTTTTTGCCTGTTTTATGTGTATGCTAATTAAGTTACCGCCTTTTATTCAGATTTTAGTGCCTATATATTTTAGGTTTTAGTAGTGAGAAGCCTAATTTACGATTGGTCTAGACAGCAAGAAAACTCAAATATTTGTCTCATTGTTCTTCTATATCATAATAATTTATGCAAAAAGCTCTTTTAAGAAAACGTTAAATGATATTTTTTATGCGACTGGAACAATTGAAATTCATAAATACTTTTTCAGCGACTTACGAAAGTTACTAAGTTTATAGAAAACTACAATTATACTAACATAATATAGAAAATAATTTGGAAAATCCAAAAGTGCACGCCTCATAATTTTTTTTTAATAAATATTTATTAATTATTATTTTTGTTTATTTAATAACAATTAAACCACATCGAATCAGACCCTGAAAAATGAAAGGGTTCTATTCCTGAGCATACTCAAGCGTAAGAGAAAAAAAAAGACTCGATTAGTAAAGTATTTCGGTCGCTATCGTGTTAACAAGAAAAAGGATCCGCACATACAGACACACGGACGTCCAAGACAGAACTTTTTTAAACTGTTTTTTAACTAGTTTAAATAACAAAAATGACATCAAAAATATCATGAACGTTAAAAATAGTGTTTTTTCTTAATATGTGTGTGTATGTATTATCTTACAAGTGCAATGTATGATACATAAAGACATTTTAAGTTTGAAAAATCAGATGTTTTGCGCGAAGTGACAGTAGTACCCACCTCAACGCTTCGCTTATGAGGCGTGCAAAAGTAGATACGTGTTAGATACTGTAATCGTAGAGCTTCAGATGTTTATTTATTGCTGGTGGTGAAACTTTTTGAACATTATG
Organism: Colias eurytheme; assembly: GCF_061535395.1. NCBI lineage: Eukaryota > Metazoa > Arthropoda > Insecta > Lepidoptera > Pieridae > Colias > Colias eurytheme. The sequence continues at coordinate 12,888,895 of NC_142988.1, read as the reverse complement.
TAGGTATACTTTTCATCAGATCATTCCAACGAATAGTCTGATGATTAACATCCATGTTTACACCGTTGTTTTTTCAGAGTTTATTCAGAAAACAGTAAACAAAAGGGACGATAAATTTTACAAAAAATCCAATAAATTAGGGTGATTTTCACACGGGCGGTTTTGCCGCGGCGTCGAATTGAATTTGGTCGCACCGCACACCGCCCCCTATCAGCGCGTAAATTTAAATCCTGGAGAAAACCACCAAAGACAATTAATTGTAAACAAAGCGAGGTTTCGTATAGATTACTTTGTTTATTTTGTTACCTTGGGCATTGTTTGTTAAAACATTTTGTTATAAATAAGCGTAATTTAAAGAAGGATTAAAAGGAATCCTTCACGGTTCTAAATCGACACTACTAATCTATTTATTTAAAAGGCTAGTATTCTACGAAGTATGTGATAATTAATTTTCTGTCTCTTTATTTAGCGTAAACTAAGTAAGATGGAAGTTTCTTTTTCAGTAATTCCTACACTAGATCGGTTGATCAAAGCAAGATTTTTAATTACCACTAAAGGCTAACCGCCTACAAGATAACTCTACCTTCCGTTAGCTTTATCGATACATACAAGTAGATTATATTGAGTCTCAACATTCATTAACGCTAAGTCCCGCAAATGATGTGTTAACTAAACACGTACACACGGTCCCGCGTGCCGGCGCGTCTGTCACGCGGCCGCCCGTTCGGGACACGTGACACGATCTAGCCTTAAATAGTTATGTTTTCATACGCTTAATTATTAATAGTATTAGCAAAATGTTGGTAATTAGCGATTTTAATTTGTGAGCTGTAAATTGGGAAGCGGGAGTGGGAGTATTTTAAGTCTTACAAAAATATCCATATAACAAAATTTTCTGTTTTCTTTTTAATGTTGTTTAATTTAAACACCACCTATCTCATTATATTTCATAAAACTAATCCTAACCAAATGTTGCAGAGATCGCTTGAGAGCGATAAGGCCGCCTATTCAGCATGTTTATCTTACATGTTTTTCTCTTTTTCTTTTCTTCTGTATGTGTGTGTTAAATAAAGAATTTTGTATTGTATATATTTTACTAGATTTCCGCCCGCGGCTTCGCCCGCGTTTTCAAAGGAAAACCCGCATAGTTCCCGTTCCCGTGGGATTTCCGGGATAAAACCTATCCTATGTGTTAATCCAAGTTACCCTCTATATGTGTGCTAAATTTCATTGTAATCGGTTCAGTAGTTTTTACGTGAAAGAGTAACAAACATCCATACATCCATACATCCATACATCCATACAAACTTTCGCCTTTATAATAGTATTAAGATTAAGATTGTATTGTGTTTTGCTACTTAAAACGAGCGTAAGCATGACTTGTGGGTAGCATGAAATTATTGCATAGTAACAAATATTTTAGGATCCTTATTTTCTCCGAATACCGCTGATAATCTTTGATCATTCTATATCCACATGGAAAAGATTAGACAAGCATGAAAAGGAAATATAACAGTTTGCTCGCTTTTCTCAGGGATTTTCGTGGTTAAATAAACGATGTGACATCGATTGGTCGTGTCAAAAGAGTTACAAGGATAAAGCAAAAAGGATAAAAAAGGTAGCCGCAGTTTTTAGATGTATAACTTGTAAGGGATAATCTCCTTCTGCCTTTCCACGTGGAACCGCCTTTTTGCGGATCGTTTTTATTTGTACATTAACTTTGAAAAAGTTTAGTTTCAGTGGAATAGTTACTTGTCTGGTAAAATTAGGACGTTGATAAAATTGTAAGACGATAAAGGGATAAAGGAATATTTAATTGGTAAATTCCTTTGTCTTGCGTAAAGAAGATGAAGAATTTATATTTAGTATTAAAATATTTTGTCTTTAATCATGCTTAGAAAATTTTCGAATCGACTAGCAATTTTGCTCATTAGTCACTATGGTTTTTCCAAGATATTTAATAAATATACTTAATAAAAGCAATAAAAATTTCGAAGAAAGTAAGTAGATACCTACTAGTAGATTAATAATTCGACTAAACAAAAATTTGAATATACCTACACAAAGGCGTTGTATAACTTCGTTTCACACCAACAAACCGTAATGAAGTTGAATAGTTTTATCACTTATAAAAAGAGCACCACAAGAGCTTCAAAATTATCGGGTATTTTCCGATAGGTTCGTTGCAAACAAATGAAGGAGTCAAGTTTTTAGTCAAGGTTAAAAAATCACGAGCGCGAAGCGCGAGTGATTTTTCCTGAAAATCTTGACGACTTTATTTGTTTGCAGGGAACCTTGAGGGAAATGCCAGATAATTTTGAAGCTCGGGTGGTATTCGGGAGATTATTTTTCCGTCCCAAATGTCGGCCAATAATTTCACAATTGAATTGAACCTGTCAGTTTGACGTCAACGACCAGAGAAAATTTTCAAAAAATTATCAGTATAATACCATGTAGGTTGTACCACGTGACGTCGAATGGTGCAATTCTATTGGTCGATATTTGGGTCGGAAAAATAATCATATAATATCTACTTTATGGACGGAACATTTTTTTTTGTTTAATATGCTACTGTATAATATATTAGGCGCGGGACATATACAAGCGGCGCGGCGCGCATCGGGCGCACCGCGGGCGCGCCAGCCGGCGCGCCTCGGGCGCGCTGCCGGTGCGCCTCGGGCGCGCTGCCGGCGCGCATCGGGCGCGCTGTTGGCGTCCGAAAATGATATTTATATAGAGTGGTTAAATGCATTTTCTTCATGCATAATTTAGTAAAATTATGTTTTTTGTGCTAAAAGAGATTTGAAAGTAACGTTAATTTGAAAGTAACGATTTTGTTTTGATAATTCCTTGTAAGTAAATAGCGAGGATAACCCCACGATTGCAAATATATCTTTGTTGGAAATGTTGGAATTTACTTGGAAAATTTTATAGTACTTTTAAAGTAATTTTAAAGTAGTACTGGTGTAATGATGGAAGAAAAGAAGGTTAAAATAACACAAAATTTATATTGTACTAGCGGTCCGCCCCGGCTTCGCCCGTGGTACATATTTCGCAATAAAAGGTAGCCTATGTTCTTTCTCAGGGTCTAAAGATTATCTGTGCCAAATTTCATCAAAATCGGTCCAGTACCTAGTTTATGCGTGAAAACCATACATACATACATACATACATACAAACCTTTCCTCTTTATAATATTAGTATAGATAAAATATGGTTTTCAAACACAGGTTTACATTTAAACCATATAAATCTTATCATTAAAATCTCAGTTCAAAAGTATTTACAGTACTGATCATTCCACAATATTATTACAATTACAAATAAATAAAAAACACAATCAAAATCAGGATTATCTTTATTTCTGACATTGTAAATACATGGGAACTTTCATTATGCTCTTCTTCATTTTCACTTTCCCTACTGCCATCACCTGTGTAAATCATTTCATCGATTAATTCAATTCACCTTTAAAAACAAAACGAAGAAGGGTATGTAATAGCAGCTCTATATAATTCCACACAGAGAGAACACATTTTTGACTGACAGGCTACCGTCTCCTACCACCCGATTTGTTTTTGATTGTGTATGACCGTGAATTGACCTCTATTTGGATGCGATGGGGGAAGCGCGCCTGCGGTACGCCTGCGGTACGCCCGCGGCGCAACCGTGGCGTGCCGCCTCGTCGCCTTTCCAAAATTCTTTCATACAAAATGTATAAGAAGGACGTGATGCAAAACAGATTCAAGAGGTGCGCTTATGGCACGCCCGCGCCCGCGCCGCTTGTGTTTGACCCGCGCCTTAGGTAAACAATTGTTTGAGTCCACGGGTTATTTTTAAACATCCGCCCTAAACGTTGTTTAGCAGCGGCCGGTCCTTTGTCAATATTTTGGGAGATGAGGTGAAATTAGATTAGCGCTCTAGTTTTAGAAGCTAGAGTTTCGGCCAATGTTATCGTCTATTGGAAGTATTTTCACGTTAACTGATTATTATTCTGTGTCGTATACTTTAGTATTGTCCTTCTATAACTAGGCTACTAGGAGTAATTTTATTCTGTTTGTAATTATTGGTCTATGAACTATAATAATTTATGATGTATGAGCAATGGCTTTGCATTTTATTGTTAAAATTAAAGTCACGTGGTCTGTGTAAAACATAATACTTTAACTTATTATTATTAATTTATTTCTTATACCTATTTCGAGGCATGGCACTACAGAGCATATTACATACCCACAGTGTCTTTGAACTTGGAAACAAATCCACCTTCGACACGCGCGCCGCAAGCAAGATATAAAGATTAGTGAGGAGCTTATATCAATGCTATGTAAAGTTACTATAGACTAGCAGAATAGTATCGGGTTGCGATCTAGGTGGAAGGTAATTTTAAAATGCATTTTTATTTGAATGCAATATCAAATATCGGCAATATTGGCATTTGGTTATGCTGTTTAAACTTAAAATAACTATACGAGTGTTATGAAAGTATGAACCGTGAGCGATTAGATTTTTTAGTAAAATATTACCCTGTACAGTATTTTCACTCGCGATATTAAACTCAATTCGCTAAGTATATTATGTAATAATACATATCATATTTAATTCAGTACATGTCTTTCAAAAGCAATTTAGATTCATCATATTATCTAAGCATTATGAAGCTTTCAGTAATCAGCAAAATCCATAACAATATTATAATTCAATGTTGCTACAGTAAATCTGAATCGCTTTATATGTTTACCGCTAAATTATACAAACACGTCAAAATTACGACTGTTCGAGCTTAAAGTACTCAGCGGTTGAAATAATGAGATTATTATCATTTATCACACGTGCGCGACAGCCTCTCTTCTGTCTCTATCTATAGCTTTTGTCTCGCTCCATCCTTCACAATTGTAATTCAAAACTTAGTATGTAGAAACCACAGTAGAAACTTTCATGGATTCAGATCAATGGCGGTCTAGACATGATTGACAAAATACTGACTGTTTGTTGTGATATTAAAAGGTTATTTTAACGTTTTTTTTTTTGTAAAGGCACCCGTCAATGTTATTTATTAGGTTCGTAGTTCCATTCAAATCTTAATACAAATTAAGATAAAGGCCTAACTACAAAAAAAGTTAAAAAATGGTTGGCAAAAAGCTTAGAAATAAAAATCACGACACGACATTAACAACATTTGTTTTTAAATAGGTTTTATGTCATCTTACATACAAGAATTTATTAAGATCATTTTTCTTGAAAAGCAAAGTCATACAAATTCCGATTCAAATTACAATCGAAGAATGCTCTACACAGCACGTACACGTAACAAAATCAATCTCAACAAAGCTTGTAAATATACGATCGTGCAGATTTACCTGTTGCACCAAGGCACAAGGTACACTAAGCTTGCTATCGGTGAGGATTACCGGGCTGCGAGCTGCAGGCTGCAGGCACGTACCTCATCATACATTATTGGGCCTGCACGTCAATCTTTCTTGTTTGTTTATTTAGTAAAGTGTGTATGGAAGTTGTGTAGGAGGTGGTGATAACGTACTTATTAACTCAGGCCCCGGAATCACAGACACAATAGAAAATCTATTGTGTCGTGGACCGATCTGGCTGTTCGGAGCTCAATGGGTTATAAGGGTTTCTTGTATACAGAATTACAGAAAATGAAGGTTTTGAAAAAATGATATTTGAGAAAATAATAATTTATCGATATAAAAGGCAAAAAGTTTTTAAATCGTAACTCTATTTGATGTTATTTAACTTAATTGCAAGAGAACAAATTATGGTTATAAATATAATTATAGTGTAAAATATTTTATTTTGTTTGCCATTAGATTCTTAATAAGTCTGGGTTACAGATCGAGTTATATAAAAAATTAACTTAATTTGTGACTAAGTTTCCACAAACCATAATTATGTATCCTCCTTAACACACATAACTTAATAACAGTATGTAAGTAGTCCGTGTATTTAGGTCAGATTTGGTCCTTTGTAATTAAACAATTAAGTAATAACATCAACAGACTGGTAATTCAATCTAGAAACTTCATCTATATAATAAATGTTTTATTGGTCTCATTATTTTGTTCTGAATTATTTTCAAATTGAGCATTGTTTACTCTTTAAACTCAAAGTTTATAGCTGATAATTCTATAAAATATACAAGTTTATTTCTTCATGGTTATGATCAAAAACATCATTAAGGAGAGTCCTATCCAATTAGTTCCCCTCCTCTTTAATGCCGACAATTATTAAATAATCTCCAATCCTTAAAAGACTACGCGAAAGTTTCGTAGCTGCAAGAAATTATATAATGTTATTTACTTTTTATTTCACAGAGTATAATATATAAACACACGGCCATAGGGCTTTTTTATTAAACAGGTAAACATGTTATTACTACCCTAAAATTTTGGACATTATTTATTAAGTAAAACACGCGCAATGCCGGGGCGAACAGCAAGTATAAAATTACTGTGTGAAAATATTTACTTATTCGACCTTTTTGCATTTAAAGGTACAACCGCATTGTTAACGGTTAGGCAGAGCCTAAACAAATTAACCACGTGAACCCAATGGAACGTAAAATTATATAAAATTAAATATTCTATAATGAAGATGTCGGATAAGTTGATTATTTTTGCAATAACGATGGAGTAATCACAAAATGAGGTAAGCCATCACTCAAAGTGATTAAGTATCTCGATGTGACGCCGCCATAAATCACAGATCAGAGTTTGCGAAAATACTGCTTCAAATTCGCGGAAAAATCACAAAAACTGACGGCTCATGGTGTATACGATTTCCATTGCTGAGTACATTGCTATTCCGTTTCGGTTTATGTTAATGAGCTAGCGAATTAATGCAGCAATGTATATAACTATTTTTTTTTTCAGGTAGTTTTTTGGTGGATGCCGTATGATCAAGGTATTTATATTCTCTAAAAGTACATCTTTTTTTGAAATTAAAGACATTAACTGATTTAAAGCGCAATTTAATCAACGTTAAAATATCTTCAAACACATGAAAATACCACCCACTCTACATAAACTCTACGTTATAAGTAGGTATGTGATAATGTCTGATTTATAAAGGCTTATCACTGAAATAAACACACACACTCATATTCAGTTCAAAGGCGTATGGTATAAAGGAAAACAGAACTTAAATAAAAACCCCGTTATATTTTGTTCAGGCACTTTATAGGCTTTGAAAACATTTTTTCAATCATTTTAATATAGTTTCAAGAAGGGCTTTTATAATAAAACGGCCTCTTATACAAGATTTGCAAACTAGTTTAACAGGCAATCGATGATAACATTTCCAATGTTTGCAAATACATATTATGTAACGTTACATAACTTAACCCTTCGTACAGAATTGTGAAAATACAAATATTGCTTACGTATACTACACATAAATTGAATAAAAATCGCAGTTCACAATTGTGTACATAGTATAATTTATTTATACCGTACCTACTCAAAGCATACACTTACACACCTCAAGTGCTTAACAATAAGAACCTTAACAAATATAAGTCACTCGTATCAGCTTCAAGTGAGATTAGTCACCTGTCGAGAGTTACAACAGTTCAACGACCTTCACCTTTAGACGTGTAATAAATTGCCAATTTCCTGTGATCAGCTACTGCATGCCGTAACATCTTTTTATAAGGGACTTTAACTGCTTCCGTTATCTTTTAAGTATATTTTCAGATGATCTTTTCATCGTTTATGGCGTATTGTATGGGATACTTGTATTGTTCTTTTTGGATATGAAATTTAATATTCTTTTGGGAAACAGGCTGTTAGTTATTTTTATGCTACTAATATCTATTATAAATGGGAAAGTTTGTATGTTAGTTTGTTACTCCTTCACGCAATAACTACTGAACCGATTTTTATGGTATTTGGCTCACCCATAGAAGGTAACTTGGATTATCATAAAGGATTATTTTAATCCCGAAAATCCAACGAGACCGAGTACTATGCGGGTTTTTCTTTGAAAAGCCAATGGGAAATGTGAAAAATAAAACTAATAATAACTACATGCTAACGGCTCTACCCTATTCTTTAAATATTGAGTTCATATTTCATCACTCGAGTGTGAATGTGATAAACATAAACCTAATAATGATATCAAACATTAGTTAATGCAAAACAAACTTTATACATCGCAACTGCGTAATGTTTTCGTGTGTTACCTTCCTACATTACGTAGTTAAACTAAAAGCTCACCTTAATTAGAAATCCCGCTTTATTACGGCAATATACCATGCTCTGGTAACATATAGAGAAGAGCTAATAAACGCGAGTGAACACTCCAAATATATTTTCCGTAAAAAATGCAGAAAGCTGTAAATCTGGGGATGAATGGAGACGAAGTATGTAACTATAGTACAGTGAAAGAAAAAATGGTTGAGGCTTTCAGTTGAAGAGATCTTTTCAGAGCTGAAATTTGGGATAAGCGAATTGAAATGGCGAGTTATTTTTGGGCTTGTAGAGTAATAATGAATTCAATGCAGCTAGTTAGCTGGTTGTGGGTGATTTGCGGATTAAATATTATGTTGTTTTATGAAAATCTTTTCATATTCATTCGTAGAATTAAATGTTTTAACTTGGTTTTAACAATGGGTATGTAATTATATGGAACAAAGAGGTACAATTATATCAGTCTGTGCAGAATATACGTCAAAGTAACTTTTTAAAATGGATTCAAAATGATATGAATGCATGTTAAACCTTTGACATGCTGACTACAAAAGATTACACAATAAAGAGTTATTGAACGCAAAAAATGGCTAATTGGAAATGAAATCCGGGTTTAAAAAGTTATTTACAATATTATTTAATATGCTTAGTTACTTTTCTTCGAGCGTATTCATTGTTATTTTATCGGTACATTTTTATTTGTAAAGCTTATCCTACTTATGTTTTATTCGTGAATGTTTGTAATGGGTGGATGTTTGTTAAATTTTCGAGCAAAATACGACTGATTGTATTTGAAAAAAAAACTTGGTAAGAAAATAGACAATTTTCTGGATCTACCTTGTAATCGGACATAGGTTACTTTTAATCTCTCCTATACAACAAGAGTAAATTCACGGGTTTCGGCTAGTCGTAGGTATATTTATGTCAGATCTCTCAAATGAGTCCAATAAACCTTTGCTAAATTCGAACATAATTTGTGTATCAACGGACGAATGGACGGACATGAGCTCTCTGTAATCATATTGATCGCACTCAAACTTTGAACCACAGAGCATTGTATGCTGGATGGATCAAGATTAAGTATTTATTATCCATACTAGCATATAAATTGAAGTTGAGGCACATAATAAAAATGTGCTATGTTAATACTTAATTGTAATTTATATAACACAGTTTGTTAGGTATGTAGTTATGTACGGATGGATTTTTGTAAACATCTTAATAAGTTAAACATCCCTACATCTTTCCATTCTCATTAATATATATATATATTTTGATATTTTACTTAAGAAGTAGAAATTAATAATTTAAGATACAAACCTTATCCAGTCCAATCTTGATCTGTGGTTTGAACTTTGATAGTACTGAACTTGATGTTTAGGCGTCGCATTGTCATTGTGATATCAGCTGAGCACAATGGGCATTTCTGAATAAAATGTTTGTGTGAACGATCCTTAACAATAATCTAGCCTTCCAAATATTTTTTTTTTAATAGCAATTTTTTCGCTTCTCGTATTTTTCTACTCGTCACGTTTATACCAAAACATTAGTTGTAAATATTTATTCATTAGAAGGTATACGATAATACTAGTAATTCATTACTAGGCTAATGTGGCCTTGATTTGAAATCACATGATACCCAAACACAAAACGATCAGTTGCAAATACCAACGTTTTCATTTTCGTTTATTTTGTTTATACAAACGTAAAGCGAATTCTACGAACTCGGAACAGCAGAGGAATAGTTTACTTTCTGAGCTCTATCTCTTTACCATGCATTTTCATATTTGTTATGATTTTCCTATCATTTAATACTTATTTTTCAGTTCACAGCGTAAAAATTACACCAATTAATCCAGCCACTAATTAAAAACCAATGTATTATTTAATTATTTACATAGCTTGTTCCGCGTGCTACATAGCGGCTGTGAGGCGCCAGGGAGAGTGGGCAAGGTGAGGGGAGAGGCGGGGGGGGGGAGTGCACAAATCGGTGGTTATCAATGTCACGATAGTAAACACCCACTTGACGAGCGCTAATTAAAAGCCGATATCTTATCGAACGGGATCGCTTGTAATGCTTGCTGTGCTATGTACCCTGGAAGTGAACGGTTGGTATAATATAAAAATTAAAAAAAAAGTAAATGAAAAACCGAACCGAATGAAGTTTTCTTTTACATACCTAAACTTTTTAACGTCACGTCAAATATAATATGTATTATTAAATCCGATATGCCCATAAATTTATCCTCAACAAGTAGGTTTTTGAGCTTACACGGGGTAATAAATAGGATTATTTGCGGGAAAGAATAATTAATCCATGAGATAAAGTGCTTATTTCGGAGAGAAGCTGTGGATTGACAACGTGTGAACAGTTGTTGTTTGCGATGGCTCAATCTTATGGGATGAATTTGATCGAATAGTGCTTTGTTGTTTATGTTCATATATGTAGATCTATTTAGAAATTAACATTTTACAAAACTTAACTCAAAAAATACATCCATAATGTAACGAAACTTTAATTATTAGAAACAATTAAACGCCCTCCAATTATTAATTCAAAAACATTTATTGAGAGTGAAATTATATCCGCATTAAAATTGCAAAGCCCCAATTATATAAAAAAAATCTTTCCCTGAATCTTTCACTTCTTACATCACTGTATGAAGACCTTATGACATGTATGGAATGTGACAAACATCACATATCAAATTAACCTTATGTGGCATGAAGGGTGCTTCATGCCACATAAATGTAAATCTCAGGCAAGTACAGATTTTTACGAAATATTTCAACAAATTCTTGCTAAAACGTGCTAAAAGCAAAATCATTTATTTTGAATACACGAGATTTCTATAGGAAATCAATGTAAATACGACGTGACTTAACCAAGAGATCATATTGTAACGAACACGGTATTTTTGAATGTAGCGCTGATTTTAGACAGTCATTGTTTATTTTTTATAAATAAACAAAAATTTTACTTAAATATGTAGTTACGGACAATATGTAATATTGCTCCTTAAGCTAAGAAGCAATATTCATGACAGTAAAAATACAATTTAACCATCAATCTCATAGTGAACAATATATGCAATTGAAAATATCAGTTTAGTTCGAATCGATTCGATACCATTGCAAAACATAATCAAAAGATAACATGAAGCAATGAATTCATATGCGAATAAACATAATTTTGCAAACAATATCGGTGTTAAAAGATAATAATCAGCTAATTGTGAGCAAATATTCCTCATGAATGTATAATCACAGTATTACAATATTATTTCCTACAGTAAGGAATCGCCTTTGATGTCGCGCGATGCCGCCGCCAGCGTAGTTACTTACGCTGCCACACGAAAATACGCTAGGGTTGCAACAAATGGGAAATAAAACAATTTTGATTATTAATATTATGATGAAATCATTTATTCATATGTACATTCAAAATAATTGCGATTATTAAATCTGATGTAATTATTTGTTCATAAATATATAATTACAGATATTTCATATTGCACTGCTAAATATTATTTACGTGGACACTTTATTTTTGGATGTTCTTAATTGTATATTATACCATTTAACTAAGTAATGCATTCGCATTGGGATGTACAATCTGATTAGAAAATAATGAGGACAACATTTTTGCTTTGATTTTAATTCAACAGATACAATTAATACAATCTTTCTGAAATATTGTTTCCTTCTGGGATTTCAATGTAGATTTACATCCGTAAACGGAACAGTTTTTGCGCGTCGTAATAGAATATGTAAGTACCTATGTATAATAAAATTATTACACAAAAAATACGACTGCGTCATCCTTTCGCGATAGTTAATGCAAACTCAGCGTGATTGCATTAAGCGGCCCGCGTCGCCCGACCCCCCGCCAGTTCCCCTCCGTTTCTCTGCACAAGTACATTCGTCGCCGTACTGTAGGATGGTAATACTGTGGTATAATTATGCGCATTACTGCTTGTGTTTGATAAGAGCTTATGTGTCGTGTTATACGAATTTCTACTCTAACTGAATCGATTTAAAGTTCAATTATATATTTGTGACCGCTATAGCTCTGCTATGGAGTGTTTGCATAATTTTGAGTCGAATCCTGCTTTGCATAAAGTCGTTAATGCTTTGGCATGTTTATGATATTATAACGTTCGAGCAATGACCTTCCTAATTGTTCATACTTCTCTACAAAATAAGTTACGTATTAACTTCTTTATAGTATTCTTTATTAAAATCTTTGATTTTATTGTGTTGTATTGTTTTGAGTTTATTAGCCCATTGGGCAATTGCCAATGCTGGGCAAAAGACTTCCCAAGGCGCTTCTGGGAATCGAAAACTTGTGTTATTAAATTTCAATCATTTGTGATTTGGTCTACTTAATTAAAACTTTTAATGGGGGAAAATATTATTAATTAATTTGTACCAGTTACAATATTTCAATATATTATTACGAAGTCTTACAACAGTCTTTAATAAGCGAAGATTTTGTGAAATAAATCCGCAAATTAATTGCGGATTTATTTCACAAAATCTTCGCTTCGGACGATTTCATTGTGACGTTTTAATAAAGGTATTTCCCCAATTCTATTAATAGCCTCATTTACCTGAAGCTACCTGTATCTCAGCTGTATCTCAATCACTGTCTATATAAATGTCAGTTGCCATGACAACCCGATATTGCAATCTTATCTACAAATAGTCATATAACGTCCTTTTCAGTGGAGATTCTCAAACTTTTGCGGACTATGAAATTTAAATAGATTCTACCACCACATTCAAGTTAAATATTTATATTTAACTTATCACTAATAAAGGTGTTTTAAGATGAATTTTTACTTGCATACAGAAAGACAAAGGTTGCTTAATGTCACGAAAGTAAAACTTGAAAAGGGTAAATTAGGGGGTGGAATTTGTACCTATGCAATGGAAAACCGCTGTCATGCGATATCGTGAAATGCAAGGCAAGTAGTTCTTTTCGTTCTTTTTTGTGTCTTTATTGTTATTCACCTTAAGTTTGATAGCTTACATTAACTTACATTGTTCTTAATAATTAGAAAATTGTTCGACCTTAAAATATGTCGATATTTTTTTTGTCGGCAAAAAATGATTAAGATCATTAGTAACTACTTTTCTTTGTAGACAAACCACGGAATTCACTTAATATAATTATAGTTTGAGAAGCTTACGGGTGTTGTTTGGGCGAGGGAGGGGAGTGGGAGGGACGGGGGGTGTCGATGTCTAATTACATTTCCGATATTGCGATATTCCTGACTTGCTGTTACAATGGTTTTACAGTTTCAACCTGCTCTATTGTTCTCTGGCTTGTTATCTCTTTTGCGATTAGGGGATGCTTCTCTATTATCTGATAAAATTATCTATGTATTTTAGTCAAAGTTCTTATGAAGATGATTATAATAATTTCTTGAAATTGTCAAGTTTTTATACTAGTAAAATGTTACCGTGTACGCTAGTAAATCTATTGAATGAAATAGAACCATTCATAACTTTGCACAAAATCCAATCCAACTTTTATTTAGCCATGGCATTTTCAAGATATATTATTTTGAAAAGATTAACTTTAGCAAGTTAAGTAATGATTTAAAAGTGATTAAAGTGATATAAATGATAATGAGAGTAACAAGTGAATCGCTTCGTACACAATGGAATTAATCGCCTTTACAACTTTTAATTGGCTTTTTGTAACCGCTTCCCTAACTGGCGGGGAAAGGTCAGCCATGGTTGGAATAAATTATTTATTTTTTAAAGAAATATCCCTAAAACATACAAAAAAGGGAAACATTGGGTCATACAAGTATTGTTTCATATAGTGGACGTATTTCTAAGTCTATGTGATATTAGTTCATTTAATTAGCTAACTGATTTCCGAAGAAACAATATACAGCTTCAGTAAGAAACTATGTTTTATTGAACTTCAACAAAATCTATGCAAAATCTGATGTATTTATTCTGTTCGAGTATTGAAGGTAGTATCATATTATCATCAGAACTGCTGCGTCCGATAAAATAAAAAACAAAGATAAACATTTATTGAATGTTATTGATTAACTGACATTTCACTCATAAACAAATCAAAACATAACGGATATAAAATACATTCAAAGGAAATGTTATGATATTCAAAACAGAATAAAGTTACCGAATCACGCATTTGACATTTAAATAAATTGGGATTCATGTGCATTTGGACGGGCGATGTGTAAATATTCAAACAGCTCAATGCAATAATATCGTATTTGCTGAAACATTATATAAACGGGAGTGTAATAAATATTAATGTTTTGTGAATTCAGTCGTGAATTTGTAACAAATAGCGGTAATGATTGCTTCGATATTTTCATATAATTTGATTTGTCTGTATAAATTATTGTAAGTGTTGTTTACATTTATTTTATAGAAGAGTAACGAGAGAAATAGTAGGTGCCATTGATGCTACGAATTTTAGCCAAAAAGCTCTACATTCTCGATATATCTCTAAAGTTCTAGCTAATAATGTTTAGCTCTACGCACTTAAGTATATTTAAGTCGAAATTATAACATGATCAGCCCTTCATACATATTCTAAAGTCGAAATTATAACACGATCATTTCAAACAGGGTAAGTTTAGTCCAGCAAAGTCAGATTGGGTCATTATTTTTAAATAATTTAATAACTAGCGGTCAAATTACTTAAAAGTTCCCTATCCCTTAACCCTGAGCCGTGACAGGACAGAAGGGCACTTGCAGAGCAAACTCAGCTAAACTCAATTACGGGACTGTTGATTTTGTTAATTAATACTTGATTTAGTATCGTGCTATCTATTGTTCTAAATTGTAGAACAAAACTCGTTTATAAGAATACTAGCTTACCGCCTGCGGCTTCGCCCGCTTTGTCTAAAACCTAATAAATTATGTACTAAAACCTTCCTCTTGAATCACTCTATCTATTAAAAAAAAACACATCAAAATCCGTTGGGTAGTTTTAAAGATTTAAGCATATTTAGGGACATAGGGACAGAGAAAGCTACTTTGTTTTATACTACGTAGCAAAGTAGTAAGCTTATAAATAAATTAAATTCATATAAAGTATATTCAGATTATGAAAAATAATCTTAATTTTATGTAAATAAAGATTTATACTAATATTTGAATGCTAAATTAATAATATCTCTCTATTAATTATTGTTTGCATGTCTGAACCACTGCACAGTTTAGTTTGATTTATTCAATTTGCCAACCGAGACTAGACAACTTGTAACGAAAATTATAAACAGGGTGAAATAGGGTTCAACTTTTTATAACTTGGCTTCAGTAACAAATCAAATAAACTGTCACATAATATCTTCTATAATATTGAAATACGAATAGTTTTGTAAATATGAAACGCAAGTCCGTGAAAAGTTTCGTTGCATCGCGACAGGAAGCGTTGGCTGCCAAACGGTTTCAGAGCATGGAGATGTTGACTATTGCCGCTGTAAAATTGCATGAAATCTCATGTAGAGCCAAAATATATTAGTTTTTTATTCATTCTAAAATTATGTTAGGTATATTACATACTAGCTTTCCGCCCGCGGCTTCGCCCGCGTTTTCAAAGAAAAACCCGTTTCCGTAGGATTTCCGGGATAAAACCTATCCTATGTCCTTTCTCGGGTATCAAAATATCTCTATACCAAATTTCATGCAAATTGGTTCAGTAGTTAATGCGTGATTGAGTAACAGACAGACAGACAGAGTTACTTTCGCATTTATAATACTAGTATGGATTATAAGGTTTCATGTGGTATAAAATAGGTAGCGTCTTACTCAGGTTTTAGTTTTCTCATAGAATATAAGTTATTATACTTCTAGTCTATGAGAGTACTAGGCAATGTGAACAATTAAATTAATTATGTCCTTTGTTCCTTTCAATTGTATTTTATTCGTATCTTCAATTAATTAATTATTTTAATGAAAATTAAACCACCTACAGCGATATAGAATCCATCTATCTATTTTTTAATCATTCGTCTCGTAATCTAACTATTGTTTCAAATCAAATCATCTAGTCAACACTTTTAGACGACGTATCTACTTAATATAGTGCCACGTCTATTGTTTAGACATTGAAAAGTAAAAATAAAACATTGCAGACTCACACTTGGCCAATATAATTAACATACGCCCATAAAGCAGCTATAAACCGTCTCATTTTCGTTTGGGACATAAACAAAACAATGTCACCTGCTTTTGTTTTACGATCCGATCCATGTTTGTATGAAAAATTTTTTTTGCTATTTTATTGATATTTGTATTGGACTAATATGCAGTAAATAAACTGAATGCTGTCATAAAACTGTTTTGTAAACTTCGTTGAAGACCAATCAAAAATATTGCATTGAATGAAATATAGTTTTATGTTCTTCGAGATAGGTATTATTACATGGTAACTACATCGAATGCTGTTTTTCACCCTCATTTTCATTATTTTATTTAATCATAATAATTAATACTATACGTAAACAATTAAGGTGTCGTTAATTGTCATTGTTTTTGATTTTAGTAACGGTATAAATGGCTTGTAATTTTAATGGCAAGGAATTATCTATTTAGAAAGGTCACAGACCTCTCCAATCTCTAAGCCTTATTTTCTTACAATGTTTAGCTCTTGAGGCCTTTACATGAAACTCTCTCATAGTGATATATTGTGAGCTTTTGATCAAATGCCAATGTATTGAAATCTGACGGCGACATCAATCACTGACAGAACTCAAAGTGTCATCCCTTGATACTGAGTGATTGATTGACTTTTAAAACTACTAAACAAATGTGTCGATACGTTACTTTTTGGTCGTTAGTTTGATTTGTTTTGCTAAAAAGTTGGATGATAGTAAACTATAAATAGTGTAAGACTCTTTTTGTTTGATTTTGAAATGAAATCGTAATATACATGAAAACTTACTGAACCCTCTTTTTTATACAGGGTTACATGTAAACCACCAGCAACCTCGCAGGACAAGATAGATAACATCATAAGTAACAATATTTGTTCTACGAACATTCTACATTTGTTCAACATCTGAAGAGAGAAGCCACTGGAAAGTTATGAAAATTATATTTTTATTCATTCTAAACGGTCGTGAGGTTTTGAATTATTCAACATGTCTCTAAAAGTTAAACAATGACACGAAATCATTATTCAATGTTTATTCTTATTCTAACAATAATTTCCATTAGGAGAGTGAACGCGACTGTCTATTTTCAATAACAATATATATTTCTCAAGGCAAGATGTTTATGTTGAGTTTGGGAATATAGAAGTTATATTGTTATGTTAAAGTTAACAATATCGCGGGAAAGTATTCGAGCTTATCTTCAGTTACAATAACATTCTATTTTCCTTCTTATTCTTGAGTTATATTATTGTATACATAACTGAGAATCGCATATTTTATTGTACGGGTTATTGGTGTTATTGTTTTAAGTGTTTTTCTTCGAAAGCATGTGTGTATAATATATGCGTGCGATACGTAGTAAAGATAAGATACGATAAGTAGTTTTGCAAACACTTATCACGTAAAAAATACTTAAGCAACAGAATTACGTCAAAATTTTTTTTCTAAATTTTTCATTAAAATCCATGTTTTCTTCTCTAGCTTCGCGCAGCCGGCATATACCGCTTTGCTAATGTGAGCATTTTGTTTATGAAAAAATAATTCACGTGCTCTTATGGCAAAGTTCACAAAATTCAAGAAGACAAAAATAATATTTTTGACAGTAAGTTTGGTCCTCATTTAAAATTTTATATGAGTTTCGTAGAGCCTGAGCTAAACACAACTAAAAACGAATTTTAGTTGTAGCACGTCGTTCATTATACAATGCACGGTACATTACATTACTCGTACTAAATGTTCTATGACGAGATTTGGAGCCCGTAATTAAATGATATCATTAACTTAACATGGCGTTTCAGCGGAATTTCCAACATTTGAGACGTAGCACTGTGCTACGTCTCAAATGTATGAGAGGGTAAAATTTTTAAGAGCATAACAACAAATTTTAAATAATTATATCGGTCAGTAAAATAACCCAGATATAACTACCTGAAAGGAAAAAAAATGAAGGGTAATAATATAAGGGTAAAATAATAAAGGTAGAGTGAAGCTTTTGTAGATTAAAAAATAAATAGTACGTAATATTTGTAACGAGATTATTGATAGATTCAAAAAATCCATTCTAATTCTAATATTCTAATATAATATATAATATATAATCACTACATAGTATAAAACAAAGTCGCTTTCCCTGTCCCTATGTCCCTATGTCCCTTTGTACGCTTAAATCTTTGAAACTACGCAACGGAATTTGATGCGGTTTTTTTTAATAGATAGAGTGATTCAAGAGGAAGGTTTATATGTATAATAACATCCATTAAATAGTGGAGAAGTACTGTTATTTTTGAGGTTTCTAATGTGATGTCGTAAAAAATTAGATTGTTTCCGCTTATATTATTGCAAACGCAGTCTGAACCCTACGAGTTTTATCAAAATAATGTACTAAGTATTATACACATTGAAAAGGTCTACAGAAAAGTCCGCGATGGTATATATGTCTATCTCTTATGGATAACCCACAATAACATTTTTTTGTCATTTACTTTTTATGACAAATAATAGCTAATTTTCGAAGCGATTTTCACCAATACAGCATTAATCCTTAACCAATTAAATACCTTGAATACATTGTTCATTTAATATAGATCTATATGGCACTTTACACCGTATGATTTAAGTGAATATTTTCGAAGATATTACAGATTTAAAAATTGCGGGATGTAGCGTTTGCGGCGGTACCGGCCGGCCGGGCCGCTATGTTTTTAATTATATAATACGTTCACAGTTTTTCTGTAGTGTATTTAGTATCAGCATTGCACCCGTGCGAAGCCGGGGCGGGTCGCTAGTAATATTATAAATGCGATAGTAACTCTGTCTTTCTGTCTGTTACTCAATCACGCCTAAACTACTGAACTAATTTTTATGAAATTTGGTATGGAGATATACCCGAGAAAGGACATAGGCTACTTTTTATCCCGGGAAAATGACGCAATCCCGGAAATCGCACGGGAACGGGAACTATGCGGGGTTTCGTTCGACTGCACGGGCGAAGCTGCGAGAGAAAAGCTAATAGTCTTAATCAATTAGTTATAATAATATTTGAATTCAGTCTAAGATTGTTTCCAATTAATAGCTCACAATAATATCACGCTGCAAATAGACTTACATAAATACACGTATATAGTATCAACACTTAATTACCGATACGACCTACATTTCCCTATACAATATTAGTTTCAGCAATCTGGCTAGGATATCCTTTGATGACGATATTCAGCCATTTTAATCGTAGCAATATGATACTTATAGACGGGGTTTCCTTCATGTATTAATTGATACGTAGACACGGCACGTTGATGTTATGTAATGAGGTATAATTATAACTTGAATATTGTGGTTGTTATGTATTGTAAAAATGTTTTGAGTTCCAAACACTTTTGAGTTTTTTGAAAGAAAAAAAATAAAAAGTTAAAGTATCGTAACTACCCTAATAAAATTCAATTCCCCGTAAACGCCTCCGTGGTGGAATCTAGTATTTTTATCAATAATAGACTTAATTATGAGCAATCTATCTGTACCGGTCACAAGTTGCACTTTTGAGTTTTTTGGAAGAAAAAAATAAAAAGATCAAGTTCAGTAACTCAAACTGCCCTAATATAATATTTTGACAATCGATTCCTCCTAAAGGCTTCCATGGAGGAATGTGTTTATTTTATCAATTATAGACCTAATTAAGAGCAATCTATCAGTACCGGTCACAAGTTACACATTTGAGTTTTTTGGAAGAAATAAATATTTTTTGATCGATTGATGTGTAGT
Organism: Colias eurytheme; assembly: GCF_061535395.1. Taxonomy (NCBI): domain Eukaryota; kingdom Metazoa; phylum Arthropoda; class Insecta; order Lepidoptera; family Pieridae; genus Colias; species Colias eurytheme. The sequence continues at coordinate 12,868,773 of NC_142988.1, read as the reverse complement.
ATGGGGAAATTGTTTGAGCCAAAATCATTTTTTACTGCCTATAACTCAGAAACGGTAGGATATAGGAAAAAATGATTTAGGTACAACTTGTAGATAACTTTATGGCCTTTCAACTTTTCCTTGAAAGTTTTTCTCTAACATGTACCGTTTTTGAGATTTAAGCGAAAAATGAAAAAATGGACTCATTTCCCCCCTCCCCCCACTCCGGGGCTCCTCCTAGTGTCCCGGGGTTTTAGTATGTTTATTACCTAGGGACTCTTGACATGTTTCCGAAGAAACATCTTACGTTACTAACTCACGCACTCTAGACCCCCCTTGGAGGGACTCATTCAATGGACTACGAAACAAAAATTGAAGGTGCAACAGTGGACACGAATTTGTATGTAGTTCAGATGCCATATAAAGGAAGATAATTTTTGCCGCGACAACTCGTGTTATATCAAAAAAAAGCTCATGTTCTTGCTTACTCCACAAAGAAGATAATATTAATGTTTCGCTAGAGTTTATTTGTTCTGTTATTAAAACTTTTCAACTCGAACTACGCTGTGTTCTTGTTGTGAGCAATTTAATTTAGAAAAGCGTTGATTTTTCAGCTATTTATTATCTCCTTACCACCCAGTGCGACTCGTGTAGAAGTGTAATCGTTTTATTTATTTGACAGAATTGTACTTTACACGCTTCCAGTCATAAATTATTGAATGTGACAATCACAAATTACAAATGTAAAGTAAACGATAGCGTATTTGACACAGTTGAATATATTTCTACTACATTCCATTCGTATACAAAACAATATTTATAATTGTTTATGTAAACAATACGAAAATAGAAAAGATGTTTATTTAAATTATGATTGTATTCATCGTTATCATCTATTTATAATTATTGTAAATAATTCATCTCGTATAAGTACAAAAACTATTGACAAAATACGTAATTTTACAAGTGCGTAATCCACCTGAACATCTTTATAAAAACACAAAAAACTAAGAGCCAAGTAAAAGCTTTTTCAGTCTTTATTAAAAGCAGAACTTTCACGCGGTAAAAAGTTTTGTTAATTCCGCTCTTAAAATACATTCTGTTTCATTATATTTGCTACTAGCGGTCGGCCCCGGTTTCGCCCGTGGTACCTACATGTTTACGTTTTTTTTTTCATAAGAACCACCCTCGTACTTCAAGGAATAGATTCCGCAGCGCACGCGATTACAGAATTTTTATTAAGGAATTTTTTACACCTTGGGTTACATTATTGCATTTTAGGTAAGGATCTAAATTTTGTAAATGATCTAATTTTTGAAAATGCAATATAGCTTATGTTGCTTAGTGAAGATGCAGCTTTCTAATGGTGAAAGAATTTTTGAAATCGGTCCAGAAGTTTATGCGTGAAAGCCATACATACATACAAACCTTTCCTCTTTATAATATTAGTATAGAAGTATAGATTAGGATTTTGTGTAGAGTCTATTTATATTTTTATTGAAAATAGTTTTTGTAGCGGTCGTGTAGAATTGTAGAGATATAGAGATCTTCAATTTAATAGCACTATTGATATAAAAATTTCGTCTCACATAGTAATATTATATTATATTATGTACTAGGTACTTCCAAATTATATCCATTGGGCCGGCAAGTCAAATAGACCGATTCCCTTCGCAATTAAGAAACAATATTACAATCGTCCTACTTCCACATATTCTTTTATTTATGTCTGATTCAGACCAATTATTTATTATTGATGCGGATAAACTTTATTTTACTGTGTTTTGGTTAAAATACTATACTAAACCAAACGATAATAATTGCACTACCAATAAAAATAATTTAGCTTGAATTTGATACTTTTGGTTTAATGGCATTCAAATTCGACCACTAGTCGATTCGATCGAGTATCGTGAACGAATGTTTTATATTCTTTATAAATTTATAATTTAGCTTTATCAATGCGTACAGTGAAATTAGAAATTATAAATAGAATAAGCCAATAATAAACATAAAACATTTTACTTTTATCTTAGAATCCAACTTTGTTCGCGTTATTTGTTAGACTTCTCAATGTTACGCAATATTTTGAATTTTTGCCATCCATTTATTATCTGACTAGTGGTCCGCCCCGGCTTCGCCCTTGGTGCCTACATGTTTAAACTATCCTATCTCTCAAGTTGGATCGAACTGCACATGGTGTGCGAATCTTAATCTAATACATATTATAAAGGCGAAAGTTTGTAAGGATGTATGGATGTATGGATGTTTGTTACTCTTTCACGTAAAAACTACTGAACCGATTACAATGAAATTTAGCACACATATAGAGGGTAACTTGGATTAACACATAGGATAGTTTTTATCCCGGAAATCCCACGGGAACGGGAACTATGCGGGTTTTCCTTTGCAAACGCGGGCGAAGCCGCGGGCGGAAATCTAGTCTAGTATATTATAAAGGCGAAAGTTTGTAAGGATGTATGGATGTATGGATGTTTGTTACTCTTTCACGTAAAAACTACTGAACCGATTACAATGAAATTTAGCACACATATAGAGGGTAACTTGGATTAACACATAGGATAGTTTTTATCCCGGAAATCCCACGGGAACGGGAACTATGCGGGTTTTCCTTTGCAAACGCGGGCGAAGCTGCGGGCGGAAATCTAGTACTATTATAAAGGCGAAAGTTTGTATGGATGTATGGATGTATGGATGTTTGTTACTCTTTCACGTAAAAACTACTGAACCGATTACAATGAAATTTAGCACACATATAGAGGGTAACTTGGATTAACCCATAGGATAAGTTTTATCCCGGAAATCCGACGGGAACGGGAACTATGCGGGTTTTCCTTTGAAAACGCGGGCGAAGCCGCGGGCGGAAATCTAGTTTTATTATAATCGGTTAAGTGGTTTAGGATTCCATTGAGGACAAACATTGTGACACGAGATTTATATATATATATATATATATATATATATATATATATTTACATCATACAATCTTTTTGGCGTCATGCACGTCGTGCATCATTACGACGTCCCCCAGTTCCCCTTGCTTTTTTTAACATGTGTTAATGAATATTGCTTAGTTTTTCGATAGCCAGCTCCGTGGGGTACGTCATTTTCGAATAATTTAATTTTTCGCGATATTCTTCTTGCGTTCGTGCCGCAACATTTTTGAACCCCGAACCATGCTCATAAATTATAGGCGTCCTGGATATATTGATCGTGATTTATCTATCGCATCGACTATCTAGCGTCCTCATAGCATGAACGGCATATTTTGTGAGTGCGACGTTGCCAGATTTCGGTTTCTTTTATTAACGCTTGTCTTTTCATTTATACTAATTTCGTAAGATCTATACATATACGGATGCACATTATTTTTATATCATTTATTATTATCTATCTACACAACTAAGTAACAATGGATTTTGATAAAGTTTAGTACACAAATAGTTTATAATAAGAGAAAGAAAATTAAGCTCATGTCTGTAATTTTTACATGAAAAATCGCAGGTAGTTGCTAAAATAACAAGCATATAATTATGTACATGTTTATCTAGTCTATTTTTTTATAAGAAAATTAGGTAGGTAATAACTTTATTTGTGAACCAACATTATATATGGACGTCAAATATTATATACGGACGTCCAATATCTATATACGGACGCCTAATAGCTATATACGGACGTTAAATAACCTGGCTACTTTAATTGTAAAAATGTGGAACTATTTTTTTTGAAGTGAAACTTCTTTATCGGGGTGGGAAAAAAATTTAGTGTAACATTTTCTCGTTACGCGCCATCTTCTTATGCCTACCACGCGTGATTCGACGTATTTCTGTAAAGTTGCATATAGTAAATTATTTTTTGAAAAATAAGGTCATAAAGAAGTTTCACTTCTTACGTGTGTACACTAGTACACGCACACATTTTTTTTTTTATAATCGATAGGCCATCGTTTGACCACAATCCCACCTGAGTAAAAGCGACGATGTGGTCTACTTGGGTACACGTCTGCCTAGGAGAAGCCTATTCACCCTAGCTTTGAAGAGGTCCAGGTTGTATTGCTCAGGAAAAATAGTGGTAGGGAGTGAATTCCATTGTTTGGCTGTTTTAATTATGAAAGAAGACTCGAAGCGACGAGTTCGAATGTTAGGGATATCCACAATGAAAGGATGAAACCCCTCGACACGCTTCGAACTACGATTGAGGGATAATTTACTATTTAAGGCAGTACTGTTTGGCTACAAGCTACTGTATGATGGAAATACTGTTACCAATCGTGTTGCATCACTTGCACCATATTGGATTATTCTCATTTGTCCCCACAGATTTTCCCGGGATCAATGGGAATTATTGGCATTTAGTAGGAAGATATATTTTTAGAGAGAAGAAGAGAGATTTTGAGAATATCCCACTAGATTTGAATTGAACATTCGTATATAGCAATTGGACGTCCGTATATATAGCTATTGGCCGTCCGTATAAAGCTATTGTACGTCCGTTCAATATAAACATATTTACTACTATAGTAGCCTATGTCCTTTCTCGGGTATCAAAATATCTCCATACCAAATTTCATGAAAATTGGTTCAGTAGTTTAGGCGTGATTGAGTAACAGACAGACAGACAGAGTTACCTTTGCATTTATAATATTAATAATATAGTATGGATGTTGTTATTTTAACTGAAAGTTACGATCGTGGTCTTTTCGCTTTAAATCTTATGGCTTATAAAGAATTTCACCCACTACCGTCGCTTAAATTTCCTCCAATTTGGTAACATTTTTCATAACTGCTCCACTCCTATTAGCTTTAGCGTGAAATTATATAGCTATGACTATATATGACTTCCTCAATAAATGAGCTATCCAACACTGAAAGAATCAAATCAATCAAATCGTACTAGTAGTTCCTGAGATTAGCGCGTTCAACCAAACAAACGAACTCTTCTGCCCCGTAGGTGATAGCTTGATAATATGTAGCCTATAGCCTGACCCGACCTCTTAGTAATATTCATGCATAATTTCAAGTAAATCCATGCATGAGTTTATCCCGGACGTACATACAGACAAACAGACAAAAATTCTAAAAACTATATTTTTGGCTTCTATATCGATTGTAGATCACGCCTCAAGTATTCTTTTAAAAAAATCCAGTAATGCACGTATTTTTTTTTGAAACTTTCACTGACTTTTTAAAAGTTTTTAAATAAACTCGGGCTCCTAATGATACGCAACGCGTACACCTCCTACGGCGAATATATTGTTATAATTGCAGTCAGTGGTAAATATTATGATTGTGATCTATTGTTGCGAACGAGCTGGCAACGTCGCAGTTGTGGACGCCAAATACGCGGAGTCGGAGTCAGGAAATCTCCAAGTTATACGACTGTAAATATACGCGCGACAGCAGCGCCTCATCTGCGCTAAGATTTTTTCTGGAACTTTTTAATATATTATTGCAGCCATTTAAGCGATATTTTGGCATCTATCGATATTTGTCCTACGGTTTGTCAGGACCAATAGGACGTAAATGCCACTGGCTATCAAAGTGGCGTCCAGTATTCGGACGCCAAAAGCAGGTGGACGCCAGTTTAAATGCATTTTTGTCTTCAGAGGACGGCTGTTTGTTTGAGGGATAAATATATATATATATATATATATATATATATATATATATATATATATATATTAAGATTTATAGATTTTTGTATATAAAAGAAAATTTCAACATTCAATTGCTCTTAACTGTTGTAAATGACTTGTAAAGTGTTTACTTCATTAATTGTTAGACGTCTTCAATTGAATAAGATGTAGGTACTTGAAAATCTATTTAAGTGAACAAATAATACATCCACAAATGATAAATATTTATTTCATGTAATATTATGTTACTTTACAATTAAATCTTCTTATGCTGAAAAACAATATATAGAAAATAATTGCATAATTTACCAACGATAGCCCTTCAGCCTGTTCTTCATAGTTTATACATATAAATACAAACGCCATTAAAATCACACTTAAACATTAAAATAGTAAGGAGAATATAGAAATCTTATTGACTAGCACGTACATGGTTTTGTTTGCAATCCACGAACACAAATAAGTGCATTGTGCATCGTCTGGAAAATTGGATACAAATAAACAACTGCTGGTGTGACCGCGTGATGGATCTGGTGTTATTGGATATATAGGTTCGCTAGAAAGTGATCAAGTTAGAAGTATAGTAAGGACAATCTATCAACTGCTGTGATGGGTTTTGAAAGGTTAGAATAATCACGAGAGTATATTTTAAATGTTACTTATGGGCTTAACTTCTGCTAACAAGTAATAAAATATTTCAGTGTTTGATAGCTCATTTGTCAAGGTAGGCTATATGCTATCTGTATATATTGTGATCAAGCTAAGATCAATAGGAAAGGAGCAATGCGGAGGAGATACAAGGAGAAGGAACTTATAAAAAAAAGTGTCATTTATATCGCTTATTAAAAAAGCTCGCTTGGAGCAAGATTTAAGACATATTTAAGGATATTAAAAATTACTAAAGATGTGAAAGATAAAATAATAAGTATGCGTGGAATGTACTTTATTATCATTAGAATTTCTCCGTAAAATTATGTTTTTTTAATATTAATATTTAACATTCCTTAAATAGTATCTATCTTGCGTGAATATCTGTCTTGATAAATAAATATTTTTCATGGAAGATGAGAACATTGAACTATATTCAGTTCATTTTTGTTTTCTATATTAACGAATAATGTGTCCTGAAATAACTTAGAGTGGAACAATGTGCAAAATTCCCAATCCTATTATGAGGTCATTATCACGATTTTCATGGATGGTGAATCTTTGTTACTGCACAGAAATGATCAGTGTAGCGTAGATTGGTTTTCGGAAATCAGTTTATAGTGTGAGCAAGAATATAGTGATGATCTGTGTTTACATAATTATGTATAAGTAGTCGTAAATACATATTTCAATCCCGTTCTTTATGCGCAGAAGTATTGTTTGCGTGAGATGTATCTGTAATACTATTATTTTCGAATCGTTTTGGCACAACATAATATAGATAAGGGGATATGTTTAGAAACTATAATATCTCGTCACTTATATTATACTAGCTTTCCGCCCGCGGCTTCGCCCGCGTTTTCAAAGAAAAACCCGTTCCCGTAGGATTTCCGGGATAAAACCTATCCTATGTCCTTTCTCGAGTGTCAAAATATATCTATACCAAATTTCATGCAAGTTGGTTCAGTAGTTAAGGCGTGATTGAGTAACAGACAGACAGACAGAGTTACTTTCGCATTTATAATATTATATATAGTATGGATTCAGTAATAATACACCTACTTTATATTTGCATTAGAGTAAAGCAGCTGTCTATTCATCTATTACATTTTCATGGTCTTATTTTAAAATAATAATAATACTTCAACTAATGTATGTAAAATAATAATTTAGATCTAAATATTACATCATGGAAAACCCAATTTATGAATAGAGACGGGAAAAAAATAATCATCTCCCACATTATTTGCTTCCGCGTAAATAAATTGACCAAATGACGGAAATATTTTTGATATAAAATATTTAAATCTTAAATACGTAGTAAATTGGCTTACAAATTATCTATGAGTATTTCTGCTTATATTATGTCTTCTGTCGTTTTAGATTCATAGAATAGAAAGTACGCTTGTAAGATAAATGCCATAACCATAATCTCTGAGTAGGCCATGTTGGAAACTCGTTTAGTAGGATCTTCGTTAGTATAATTTTATAAGTGTTTGATTGTATTTTTTGTTACAGATTTGAAGATCAAACGAAAAATCAGAGATCAACAGCAGCAGAAAACTAATGGTATGTATGTTTGTTATTGATTACTTGATTAGCATAGTGAACTTTTCTTTCGACTTTTTACACTTCAGATTTGACTTGATCTTTAGGAGGTTTCATCAGTAGGAACAATCTAGATTCAGTAAATACATAAATAGTTCAATATACTAATTGATACTTACCTTACTAAGATATATGAAAATTAATATAGGAAATCTGTATTTTCGGTATTGAGAAATTATTTCCTATACATTCATGTACGTACTTTTGCATGTTATTAATTACACGTCAGAAGCATTTAGCCATCCTCCACCATAAAAAGGTGCAACTCAACTCAATGACTAAGCAGTTTAAATCTAATTTTGTTTGTGATCCAAAAACTCTATAAACAGCGGCAAGTAAACCGACTTCATTTATAATTTATCGCTGTCTTTAAATAAAATTAAGTGAATAATTGGATGTTATTCTTTAAAATTTCCAAACAAATAGCTGCGGCGCGAATTAGGCGTATCTTTCGCAAGAGCTGGCTCCGCGCCAACTTCTCAAATGTTTTCTTATTCATACGAATGAATAGAAAGTAATGGGGTTATATTTATTTAATGAAGTAGATTTTATTGCTTGTTCCCGCGGTATTTGTATTTGCATTCGATATTTTTTGTGACATTGTATAATTTTGTACGATTCTGAATTTCATATACAGCCGTTAACTTTTAAGCTATTGCATAGCTTCTATCGCGGGCCTTGAGCGCGGGGACCGAATCCAGAAATTGCGTAACGAAAAACCTCACGCTCCCCACTCCGACGGGCGCGGAGGTGTGGCTTGAAGGCATAGCATGCAATAGCTTTACCGCGGCAGTCCCCGAGTGCCAAACGTCTTTTTTTTCTGAATCAATGCTTATAATATGAACAGTATCAAATTTTTGCCAAAGCTCTTGATTATTTTATAAGAGTGACTTTAAAATTTTAACATTGATCCATAAAGTTCTTATCTAAAGTAGTTATCACTACTTCCCTATAGCTGATAAAACTAGCTAGCTTTTTCTTATTTCCTGTTTGTTTGTCACGCGTAAATTGAAACACAAGATACCCATAGCATCTGTGCATGAGTTAAATCTGTTCAACGAAGTAATTTAACTGAGTGATTACATTTGCTCGGATCGGATTCAGTTATCCCGGAGTATCAGCAACATAACTGGATTGTGCTGATTGAGAGGAAACTCGAACAAACGGTCCGATCGAGTGCGTGTTGAGTTTGCATCGAGTTGCGGTAGTAATGACTCAAATTGTAATTATTGCGTGATTGCAAGCTGATGGGTCATGAAACTGATGAAATGACTGTTACATATTGATGGATGTATTACAAAGGTACTTAATAATACGAATTGTATGTTGCGTTAAAGTATGGGACATAACAAGTCATTATTTTTGATCTTAATAATATAGTTTAATTAAAATCGTCGGTTAATTGGAGGGAGTTTAACGAATAGATTAATAAAATGACTATTATGCTTGTGATTAATTTATTTGTCTGTGAAATCGTGTTTCGTTTAGTTCTTATATGAAATAATAAATATAAAATTGAATAAAATATCTTTTGTACATTAAAATGTCGAATTAAATGATTATATAATCATCCAACGGAAACATATGAATAGATAATTGAGCCGTGGATTAAATTTAAATATGAGATAAAATCACGTTTCCTGTCTGACCGCGACCGCGCGGACAGAAAATTATAATTTTATAATCCAAATGAGATAGGAAATTTTATGAATTTTTAGATGAATAAATTTGGAACTTCTTCAGTGCTTTAAAACTTGAATCATTAATATTTTAGTGTAAAGAAATCTCAACCAACACATCAAGTAGGTATAAAATCAGTATTGTAAAGTGTGAGTTATTTATGTGTATTCTGGACGGTATCCTTTTCCTTACCTTAACTATTTCTTTCCTTTTTTCCCCCAACTGAATTCTATTCTTACAAAGTCGGCAATCCATTTGCAGAGAAGTGAGGCCTCAAAATGTGCCTTTACAATATACATACAATTAAAACGCTACAAATGATAATTTTGGGGTTTAAAAATAATTCAGCAAACAGTGTTACCGCACTTTTAACAGCCTGGTGGTTGTATATAGGTTACAGGAAAATTAGCGCTACCGCAATTAAACATATTAATTTCTCTAAACCTTTAACCCAATTCTCGTCACCCCCACGAAAAAACCTTAAACTACTTACAGCGTATGTTAAATCCATCAGATATATGGGCACCATAAAATTGTGTTTTGTTTGACCGTTTTACGATAAGCAAAGCGACATTAATGGTTTAGTGGGCGCTTAAAGACGTATCAGGGCTTTATTGCCCTTTCATTGCCCCTTGCCCCGTCTGCCCCTCTGCCCTAGCTCCCGTAACCTATATACGATTCTTTGTGACCGCTACATTCGCAATTTATGAGTTATAATTTTGATTCATATTGCGATGGAAATAGGAATTCTATTTTTGTTTTATGGCCACTTTATTTGGGTTTTGGTAGTAACCGACTTGTCTGAAGAGGTTGAGTGAGGTACCATTAAACACGTTACTTGAAAACTCTACCTCTTTAGACATAGGAGATTTATTTTAATTTCTTGTGCAACTTTTTTTATGTAAGTGTAACGTAAAACCCTCAAAATATAGCATTCGGAACTATATCTTTAAACTTATTTTCAATTTATTGTTTTGATAACATGCACATTGCACAGGTACACTTCCATAAACTGTTTAAACACCATACATTTTCACCATTTATTTGCAAACAAAACAAAAAATATTAATATTTATAAAGACAGGTGTCATATAAATCTTTGAAACATTCGCTTCAAGTAGAGACTTGACCTACATGTTGTGCTGAATTTCTTATATTTGGGAAAGCACCTCGTGTTCGCGCATATAACGTCTCTTTATAGCTTTCGTATAAACGAAGGGGAATTTTTCATATATTCGGCTAGATAACGATCTATTTGTACCAACAACTTAGTTATATTTCGGGGAAGTTATGAAAATTTTGCTGTTTCATTTATGTTTTTATAATGCAAAACCATTCTTATTTGGTCTAAAACTTAATAGTTTCCCCTGAAAAGTACGTTATAATGTTTTATTAAAACTTAATAGAGATTTGGAGCAAGATTTTTTTTTTCAAAAAAGTTGATTACCAAATGCTCCAGCATTGAGGACAGCTACAGATTTCTTTATTATATTTTATGATCTTTCATCTTGACATAAAAGGAATTCGCGTTAAAAATAATGAATAACGAAATCAATATCGAAGCGGCCATGACAGAGGGATTTAAAAGCACCGGTATTAAATTATCAGTATGTTTGATGTCGTAAAGAGATTCTTGATGCGTAAAATCTGCTTCTAAAGACTACAAAATGGGTTACATTTGGGTCATTGACGCAATTCACGTGAACGGTAATAGATTCAAAACATTCGCACGTCAAAAATAATCGGCTTTCAATATTTCTTAGTCAAAACCCGCGGCTGGAGTCGGGAAGGTCAGAGATTGTATCGCACGTACGGCGGTAATCTTTGACGACAATGCTGAGATCAGACCTGGCTTCTTGGCAATCATACATAATGTAACGCGATTATTTCAATGTATTGTTGGGACGGATTCGTTGGAATAATTTACGGTTGTTCTGAAGCGCAGATACAGTTAGCATGAATATCAAGCGTTTGTTTATCTCGCTCCTTATTTGCCAGTGTCACCGATTGAGTTTACATTGCCAACTTGTACCAGAATATCATTATTTATGAGCTCGTACTGTCTGTGCAAATAAAAATAAATCGATAGTGCTATTAAGAGGACAATCTTTGAGTTTCTAGTTGATTGAGTCGAATATTGAAAGACTGGGTGAATACAATTTGTGAACGTTTAAAGCAAATACACATTGAGTAAATAATTTGAAATGAATTGCTGTTTCGTAATGAAGTCTAAATTATTTGCTCTGAACCTGAACAATGGACAGTCTTAGATTTTAATATAATTCAGACAAGCTACATTGTAAGCGTTACATCTTTATAAGAATGCAATGAAAAAGCAAATAAAAAAGTTGAACGTCCAAAAGATCAAATACGGGAACTTATTAAAAAGAAAAAGCAAATGTTTCAAGTACAAATTAAATATGCGGAGCGGCGAGAACGGGCGCGTCTCAATATTGTTCTTTATAGTTGCTATGAAATGAAGTATTTATGCACTTGGAAACAAATAGCTGTATCCTCTTGGAAAATGCAATATAATTTTTAATAAACGAGATGAAAGATCATAACTGAAGGGATATTGGATGACGATAGCTAAGTTTATTCAATTTTTAATGGTCTCTACGAAATCTTGATACTTTTTTTATGTGATTTCTCTTTAATAACTCTACATTGTACTTTATTTTTCAATTGGTTCAAAGGGTTTATATAAATTTGGTTATAAATCTATTAATTTGTAGAATATTCTCGCAATGCTAAGGGGCGGCGGATATTACTTTCCAACAGGTGATCTGTCAGCTCATTTACTTGGCAATAAAAAAAAAAGATTTGTTAGGTAATTTTTCGGGCTACTACTATTACGTACGTAATATTTTTTTCCACATTTACGTATAAACGTGGTATTTTACCAATTAGTGTAATAATGAATACCTAGATATATGTTATGTATTAGTTTAATTGGCATTAAAACACTGCAAACGGTCGATGGCAGCCTGTTGGTCGCGTCGGCACGCCCGTGCAATCGCTTCGCTACAAATCACTGTCTGGCCCAACCCTCTCCAGAATGAGGTTATGTGTTCAAATGCAAAGCAATTAACTTTATATCCCAGATTTGCCCGTTGTTTGTGCCAAAATTGGTTTTAAGCATTTAACATATTTTAAGATTGATGTACTAGTTAATGAATATACCTAAATAGTGAAAAAAATTAGACTTATGTACCTATATTTGAAAATTTCCAAGTTTGATAAGCGCCACATACCAACCTAGTTCGTGGTTGATCACGTAATTACTGCTTCTAAAACAATTATTTTAATAAGTCAAGGACACAATGTAGCAAATATTATATTTTATTAGGTTCTATTGAACTAAAAAAAATATGAGAAATCAATTCAGAGCATCAATTGCAAATAGTAAACAAACACATTGGCTTTTGCGGTGTTTATATTATAAATTAGATTATGTGTTTATGTGTTAGCATAATTTCGGTTTAACTCAAATCTCAATTTACCACCAATCGATAATGGATCTACATAAAATACATATGACTATTTAGAAGTTATTAACCTTTAGTGTAATATTACGTAGGTACTATGTACTACTACCACTTGGCCCCACTTCGCCCGGTATATTAAAATATCCTATCTCACTCTTGAAAAGTGTACTTTTTTATCAATGGTAGAATAATATTATGATCGGATCAGTACTTCCGAAGATTAACCCTAGAACATGCAAGTTAAAAACTTAAGGTACTTATTTATAAAATTAGTAGTCGATCACTCATGTTTTTAATTAACTTATGTAGTAAGATTAATAGAAAAAGAGCAATAACTATATCTACATTTCCTAACTAATTCAGCATTCTATTCTCTACGGTTTACATAAAAAATGCATACAAAAGCAAATGTTTTCTTGCATTCTTTGTGTACAATATGTTGGTGTTACAAAGCACACATAACGAATAAAACACGACGTAGCAATACTTTATGGTTTAATGTAGCATACTGCGACACTGTAGAGTCTGTTACCTCATTTACTTTGCACTAAATCTTTGTATTGTAATAACTTTGTTTCTTTTGTATCGTAAAGCCTTAATAGCAAAGATTCAGTCTATTTAAAAGCCTTGAATCTTTTGGCTATCTAGATTTAGTTGATTGCTATGTCGTATATTTGCTTTAACCCCGTCAACTTCAGTACTTTATAATAGTAAACACTTTATTAGGGATAAATGTTAAAAAAAATGTTAGCAAATCTTAATACTATACTATACTATTATACTATACTATACTATAATAATATAAAGGCGAAAGTTTGTAAGGATTTATGGATGTATGGATGTATGGATGTATGGATGTATGGATGTTTGTTACTCTTTCACGTAAAAACTACTGAACCGATTACAATGAAATTTAGCACACATATAGAGGGTAACTTGGATTAACACATAGGATAGGTTTTATCCCGGAAATCCCACGGGAACGGGAACTATGCGGGTTTTCCTTTGAAAACGCGGGCGAAGCCGCGGGCGGAAATCTAGTATATTATAATAATAACTTACTTACAAGAAGAAGATCACCAAGTCCCGAATACAGTTTATAAAAATATAATAAACACACACACATTGAAATAATTTGATATACGTATTACAAACTCATAGAAGTAATAAAAAATACAGCCACATATAAGGCTATTCGCTCCACGAATTTTTTCCATCATAAATAAGAAAAACTATCATTCACAGTTCAGTCTCCCCAAATATTGCCACCCTGTCTAGGGCTCGTAGGGCTGCCTCTCATTTATTTTTACTTTACATATTTATTAAACAATTTCATGAAGATATTACTGTAGTACCTACATTTTGGGTTATCTTGATCCGAGAAAATTGAAATCCGGCTTGTAAGAGAATTTGGTTGTGTATGAATACATTTATTTTGGTGTATGTATTGTAATGTCATTCCGGTGAGAAGGTACAACACGTAAACATTAATATGTATTAGTTCCAAGTAACGGTGTTGCAAGAAAAAGAGTATTGAATATCAAAATAATTAATTTGCCTAATTTCAAAACAAACAAATAGAAAATGATTGAAATATCCTTTAGTGTCCTGTTGAACTATAGTGTATCCATCTGTTTTGCATGCTTAAACCACAATAAGAATAGCGGCAGCCCTAGGTCCCCGCCATCAATCTCAGATAGCAAACATTCGTCAACAGAGTGTATAAAAAGTGCATTCGGGTTGATACCGCAATCCGGAAAGTCATAACAACTTCAGACGAAAAGCAATTTTTACTTCATTTAGTCGGTTTCACTGAATTATTGCTCGAATATTTTACAAACTTTCGGATCCAGTTTATGGAAGTTTTTTACTGCATATTTCACTCGTAAAACAAATAACGTGAAATATAGCGCTCCATGATGTTGCGATGCTTTCCAATTTGTTGGACCTTTTTGGCGTGTTTGTCTACCATTTATGGCTGGATTAAATTAAAGTTACTAGTTGGGGTATTCATGTACTTTATTCTGAAGTTATTTTATGATGATATGATTTATTAGACATTTTTGAGCTCGGTTTATCAGGCATTGGACGGTGTAAGGTCATCTGTAGCAATATTGTTCAGGAATAAATTATGTATGTTAGTTCGCACGCACCAATGCATTCATATTGAAAATTATTTATTTCTCTTTGAATAATCACAATTATTTTACCCAAAAGCATTCATGCGTTTTGTATTTCATCGAAAATATTGAATAGATAACATAATAATTGTCACGGTTTTATTGTACTGGGATTATATTCAGTCCAAATTAGCGAAGTTTCAAATGCTCTTCTCAAATACACTTTGGTGAATCAGAAACAATATTTCAGTCCTTTTTAAAACTTATCCGACCAATTAAGTTTAAGACGTGCATTTTGAATATATTTTTCGAAATAGCTGTTGAATACACTATTTTAGTAATTAATTTTAACCAAGGATTGAAAAATCAACCACATAAATGTTTAGGTTTTCATTTCAAATGATAACCTAATATATCTTCCTCATTCTAGAGAAAACGTCTTCTCCTATTTCCGATGTTGATGATGTCGATGTTCTAACTAAAATTAACCACAAACAAAACCACAGGGTAAAGCTAGCAAAAAATAGCTTGGAAAACAAATGATGAATGTTAAATAAGATTTTTATGTATATTGATGCATGAATATTTAAAACTCCTCTGTATCGTATAAACTGGTTACTCGTGAACAGCTGAACAATTACCAAACATTTCAACATCGCTTGAAATCAAACTGAAATTGTGTTTTCTATGAGATTCCACGAAAAATTTAACTCGGTACACGGCAAAAGGCCAGAACTTTATGCTAAACTAGTTTTGATTACACTACATAAATAAATAACGATAACAAAACTTTAGTTGTAGAGTCTGAAAATCTTGTTGCTCTCATTTTGTCTTTAGTAGGATGTATGTACAATGTACATTGTATTAATCTAAATCTACTAATGCTTTAAATTCTAGTTTAAGAATATCGAAATTTACAGAAACAAACTACGCATCTACATATAAATATAATTATTAGATGCTGATGAGACAGGTTCAGCTTTTCTAGTGCCAAATTATTTTTTTCCGATTATCTTTATAACCTATACCTATAGCAATAACTAACGAAATATTAAGGCGTGTAGTGCCGCTCACGAATAGCACTACTCCATCTCTTCCCGTGGATGTCGTAAAAGCCGACTAAGGGATCTATACCGAGAGGCGGGCAGCAGCGCCTCTTGAGAATCATACCACCATACTGCGATCACCAACACGCCTGCCAAGCGTGGTGATTATGGCAATTTCCCCCCAAAATGTGAATCATAATAAAAACCATGACAAGTACAACTCTAAAGCCCCGGCCCCCAGTACCCGGCAGCCCCGCTATTCCTGGCTACGATAGCGGCCATGGTCACGGCGGGGTAGGGGGTGCTAAGAATCTCCGGAAGACATACGGCTATCAACGACGACGACTTGACCTGGCAACGTATAACACACGTACAAAAGTATACAACCAGTGTGTGTTGCCAGTTATAACATATGGCGCAGAGACCTGGTCGTTTACAAAGGGCCTGATAAATAAATTAAAAGTGACCCAACGAGCTATGGAGAGAGCAATGCTCGGAATTTCTCTGCGCGACAAGATCCGCAATACGGAAGTTCGCAGACGAACGAAGGTAACTGACATTGCTCTCAGAATCTCCAAACTAAAATGGCAGTGGGCAGGCTACATAGCCCGCAGGACCGATGCTCGTTGGGGAATACAGGTCCTTGAATGGCGACCAAGAACCGGACGGCGCACTGTTGGACGCCCTCCCACTAGATGGTCGGATGATATAGATAAGACAGCTGGGCGCAGATGGTTAAGCAAAGCCAAAGATCGGCAACTATGACACAGTATGGGGGAGGCCTACGTCCAACAGTGGACTTATCCGGGCTGAATGGATGGATGAATGAACGAAATATTAAACTGTAAATAATTATCAATCAATATTCCCAAACTATAGTTTTCAATTCGGAGCTTAATTGCATTGAAAAATTCGAAACTATAGAACTCTAATTAATACTACCTTCTCCTTCGTCCGAAGCTATTACGCAGTGTAGCGTTCCATGTTTCATTTCCTTCACATACCACAATAATTATTAAAGCCTAAGCTTAGACAAACATACAAGCGTACACAGAACTAGTTATTTTTACTGCTCTAATTTCTTTTGTACAATGCGTACTACAGTTATAGCTTGCCTTCATATTTTAGTCCAGTTTTTCCATTATGTTTTACAACATTTTTAATTCCCTACTTTTACGACGTTGAATTTTCAGTTCGTTAAACTTGATTCACTAGATTGTGGTTTTAAAACGACAAAAAAAAGTTTCAGAATTATTTTTTATTCAGCTAGAGATGAGACACAAGTGATTTTACGTTACTTAAATGAGATAACATTTCATCTATCAAATAAATCATGTACTTATTATCTTGTGAAAAAATCATAAAAAACAATTAAAGCTGGTCTTAGATTTTTAAACAAAACATTGCAAACATTTTTATAGTTTGTATTGTGTGCTATAGCGGTGTTTCTTCCTAATATAATATATGTAAAGCCTATGTTTCTTTTATATGTGACCCGTATGCAAGTTTGCTTGCTCCGCTACAACAGAGAACACTACACTTTAGAGCGAGCTTACGTTGATAATAATTATGAGACAACAAAACTGCATCTTGCTGGAAATGTTGCTACTTATTTGGTTTAAAGTCTCTATAGAATACTATTTAAGTAGGTAGGTATTATTATAGTTAATAGAACGCAGTGTACGTTAAAGTGGTAAAAAATTGCATTACATTGTAGAAATTAAAGGTAATTTTGCACACGTAAAATTCAACATATTTTGAATTGCAATAAATATTAAATTTACGTGCTGTTAATTGCATATAAATATTATAATAGTGCAGAATGTGTAATAAACGGCCATCGTGCCGCGGAAAATGGCGGAAAGACGATCAAAATGCTAATGGTCGTCAATATGGCAGGCGACAGTGATTGATCGCCTCCGTGTGTGCTCTGCCCAACTGCCTCGCTCGCAATCCGACTATTCTGGATTCCATTCCACATCATTCTTGCATAGTTTTGGAATAGATACAAAAACGAGCGTGTGTGCCGTGCACACGTGCCAGAAGTGAAACTTCATCTTCATTCAAAATCGTCTCAGGCCATGACGTGACGGTATTTCCATGACGCGACTTTGAAATTTTACTTTCAACGCATGTAAAGAAGTTTCACTTCAATTAGTCTCAAATTATTTTAGTGTATTACATAGTTGTTGCGTTGTTTTAAAAAACGGTATTTAAGAGAGATCTTGCAAAAAGTACAACGACCCAGGTTGGTAAAGTGAAAAACTTTTCCCGTTACATAGAACAAAATGTTTTATAAATTCTAATCTTATGTATGAATTCTATAAAACTGCTAAATATTCACGAATGATAATCTAATACAAGTTTCAAATAACATCTTGTTACATCGACTTATTATAAAATGGGGAATAATAAAACGAGCGACTGAAAATAAAGTGAGCGACTGATTATGAGATACTGATTTAAAAAATGTTGTGTGGTTTTATGAAACCACGGTAAAAGTGAAACTGTTCGAACGGTTCCGAACACTGCTTTGTGTGGCGCATGTCGCGTGTATCGCGGCTGCCGAGTAGGTATACCTACTCGGCAGCCGCGATACACGCGACATGCGCTACACAGACCAAAAAGTTTGAGACGATGTAATAAAAGTTTCACTTTAATAACTTGAGTGGTATGAATTTGAATAATCGACGAATAAACTAAACAAGAATAATAAAATACAGATTGAGCGTACTAAAGGAGGATTGTGATTAATCCATTTGATATATTAGAATTCTATAAAAATTGATGGAAATAATGTAATAGTTGCTTATATTCAAGACATGGACATGACCTTTAAAAAAATACTTACAAAATTTAATTAATGGTTATTTAAACATATCACGGAATGAACTACGAAAAATGCAAAATATTATATTATAAAATATTATACAGTTATAAAAATATTATACAGTATTTGATATGATATTATAAACGCGATAGTTTGTGAGGATGGATGGATGCGCCATGCAAACAGCTGCGAACAGCACTTATCTAAGAGATAGATTATAGCCTGGATTAATATATTGGCTTTTCAACTAGATACGACGTTACCTCTTGGACTAAATGTAGTCTATACGATTGAGATATTTCATAAAGTTAAAACGAAGTGGAATAAAAACATTTATGTAAACTAATAAATCACTATATATTTATTTATTTATTATAATACATAATATATCAATAGTGTGCTTTGGAAATAAATGTTTCTTTCTTTCAAATAGATAATATGTAATTGAAGTTATATGGTTTAGTATTCTCTTTTTATTTAATTTTGAACGAGTATTGTAATGTTTATTTTAGTAACTTCTTCGTTATGAATGGCAACGTACTTGTCTTTATATCTTTTAACATTTTCAACCTTATCTGCTTAACTGATTTTGTAATTAGTCGATATAATAATTCTAAAATTAGGTCTTACAATGAAAAGTTACGTGGATTAGAAGAAGGATAAAGACTACATTAGATTTAGAATTAGACGAAGATAAAATTGAAATTCTTGATATAGAATAGTTGAAAGTGAAATCGCTGGCAAAAAGCTATTTCCAAATATTCAGCAATTTATCAAATCTAATTAGTATTCAATGATATAATTTAAGAATCATTTAAATAAATTATCTGCTATTTATACCAACGGGTATATAATAAAAGAATACAAAAAATGCTGAATATTACGAAAATCTTTTTAGTATTAATATTATGAGCATTTACAATTTATTGGCTTTTATTTTCTTTAAACTTTTATACCTATAATGAAGTCTGTTATCTATTACTAGCTGTGCCCCGCGATTTCATCCGCATGGCTCCGCTCCTGTTGGTCTTAGGGTGATAATATGTAGCTTATAACCTTCCTCGATAAATGGGCTATCTAACACCGAAATAATTTTTCAAATCGGACCAGTTGTTCCTAAGATTAGCGCGTTCAAACAAATAAACAAACTCTTCAGCTTTATAATATTATAGTACCTATAGATTATACTTAGTATTATCAATAGGTCCTATGCATTATACATAGGTCTCATTTTATATTTCAAATTGAATATGTGTTCAGTGTATCCATCCACGTATGACTGAATTAGCAAAACAAATATGTAATGTAACATCTAACGCCGCGTCCACACAACCCCGCTTCGCTAACTCTACACGTAATTAGTGTACACCCGGTTTTTCCCGCATATCCTATGCACAATAAACTGACCTACATTGCTTATACTATTTTCACTCGCTGGAGCGGCCATTTTGTTTTTTAACAATTGAAGTTCAAAACAATTAGGTCAGTGACATACTGTCAAAGAGGTAAATAATTTCTTTAATGGCAGAAGCGACTCGCTTTCGCTTCGCTTTGCTATGAATCAAACTGATTAAATGTAACGAGATTTCTTTTTCATTTTTATTTGTTATATTAATTTCTATCCGGCCGTCTATTACTCTCGTAAATAAATATATTCCATATTCTGTAAATACAATTTTATTATATAAAAAACACAAAGTGAAACCAATGAGGCATGAACTGAAAAATACTGGTTTTATTTCAATTCCAGTAAATAAAAGTTAAATTGCGTGATCAAACAACAATTTGCAATCCTCCAAATAGACTACGATACTTTGTAATGTTTAAGTTTTGTGAAAGTTTTCTAAAATTTCGCAACAACCTGGTTCGCCATTATCATACCTACCTGAGAGTGAAGTTCTCAAAACTTTACAAAAACGACTAACTCGTATCTTGGCTCCGAAACACGAGTCTATAACTAGCATTTACATTTAGATTACTTTTGCATTTTTCGTAGTTCATTCCGTGATATGTTTAAATAACCATTAATTAAATTTTGTAAGTATTTTTTTAAAGGTCATGTCCATGTCTTGAATATAAGCAACTATTACATTATTTCCATCAATTTTTATAGAATTCTAATATATCAAATGGATTAATCACAATCCTCCTTTAGTACGCTCAATCTGCCGAGTAGGTATACCTACTCGGCAGCCGCGATACACGCGACATGCGCTACACAGACCAAAAAGTTTGAGACGATGTAATAAAAGTTTCACTTTAATAACTTGAGTGGTATGAATTTGAATAATCGACGAATAAACTAAACAAGAATAATAAAATACAGATTGAGCGTACTAAAGGAGGATTGTGATTAATCCATTTGATATATTAGAATTCTATAAAAATTGATGGAAATAATGTAATAGTTGCTTATATTCAAGACATGGACATGACCTTTAAAAAAATACTTACAAAATTTAATTAATGGTTATTTAAACATATCACGGAATGAACTACGAAAAATGCAAAAGTAATCTAAATGTAAATGCTAGTTATAGACTCGTGTTTCGGAGCCAAGATACGAGTTAGTCGTTTTTGTAAAGTTTTGAGAACTTCACTCTCAGGTAGGTATGATAATGGCGAACCAGGTTGTTGCGAAATTTTAGAAAACTTTCACAAAACTTAAACATTACAAAGTATCGTAGTCTATTTGGAGGATTGCAAATTGTTGTTTGATCACGCAATTTAACTTTTATTTACTGGAATTGAAATAAAACCAGTATTTTTCAGTTCATGCCTCATTGGTTTCACTTTGTGTTTTTTATATAATAAAATTGTATTTACAGAATATGGAATATATTTATTTACGAGAGTAATAGACGGCCGGATAGAAATTAATATAACAAATAAAAATGAAAAAGAAATCTCGTTACATTTAATCAGTTTGATTCATAGCAAAGCGAAGCGAAAGCGAGTCGCTTCTGCCATTAAAGAAATTATTTACCTCTTTGACAGTATGTCACTGACCTAATTGTTTTGAACTTCAATTGTTAAAAAACAAAATGGCCGCTCCAGCGAGTGAAAATAGTATAAGCAATGTAGGTCAGTTTATTGTGCATAGGATATGCGGGAAAAACCGGGTGTACACTAATTACGTGTAGAGTTAGCGAAGCGGGGTTGTGTGGACGCGGCGTTAGATGTTACATTACATATTTGTTTTGCTAATTCAGTCATACGTGGATGGATACACTGAACACATATTCAATTTGAAATATAAAATGAGACCTATGTATAATGCATAGGACCTATTGATAATACTAAGTATAATCTATAGGTACTATAATATTATAAAGCTGAAGAGTTTGTTTATTTGTTTGAACGCGCTAATCTTAGGAACAACTGGTCCGATTTGAAAAATTATTTCGGTGTTAGATAGCCCATTTATCGAGGAAGGTTATAAGCTACATATTATCACCCTAAGACCAACAGGAGCGGAGCCATGCGGATGAAATCGCGGGGCACAGCTAGTAATAGATAACAGACTTCATTATAGGTATAAAAGTTTAAAGAAAATAAAAGCCAATAAATTGTAAATGCTCATAATATTAATACTAAAAAGATTTTCGTAATATTCAGCATTTTTTGTATTCTTTTATTATATACCCGTTGGTATAAATAGCAGATAATTTATTTAAATGATTCTTAAATTATATCATTGAATACTAATTAGATTTGATAAATTGCTGAATATTTGGAAATAGCTTTTTGCCAGCGATTTCACTTTCAACTATTCTATATCAAGAATTTCAATTTTATCTTCGTCTAATTCTAAATCTAATGTAGTCTTTATCCTTCTTCTAATCCACGTAACTTTTCATTGTAAGACCTAATTTTAGAATTATTATATCGACTAATTACAAAATCAGTTAAGCAGATAAGGTTGAAAATGTTAAAAGATATAAAGACAAGTACGTTGCCATTCATAACGAAGAAGTTACTAAAATAAACATTACAATACTCGTTCAAAATTAAATAAAAAGAGAATACTAAACCATATAACTTCAATTACATATTATCTATTTGAAAGAAAGAAACATTTATTTCCAAAGCACACTATTGATATATTATGTATTATAATAAATAAATAAATATATAGTGATTTATTAGTTTACATAAATGTTTTTATTCCACTTCGTTTTAACTTTATGAAATATCTCAATCGTATAGACTACATTTAGTCCAAGAGGTAACGTCGTATCTAGTTGAAAAGCCAATATATTAATCCAGGCTATAATCTATCTCTTAGATAAGTGCTGTTCGCAGCTGTTTGCATGGCGCATCCATCCATCCTCACAAACTATCGCGTTTATAATATCATATCAAATACTGTATAATATTTTTATAACCAACTAGCTTTCCGCCCGCGGCTTCGCCTGCGTTTTCTAAGAAAAACCCGCATAGTTCCCGTTCCCGTGTGATTTCCGGTATAAAACCTATCCTATGTGTTAATCCAAGTTACCTTCTATGTGTGTGCTAAATTTCATTGTAATCGGTTCAGTAGTATTTGCGTGAAAGAGTAACAAACACACCCCTACACATCCTCACAAACTTTCGCATTTATAATATTAGTAGGATGTCAAATACTGCATATTTTTATTACCAACTAACTAGATATTCAAGAACTAGTATTAACTCGAATCAATCATAGAACAATGAACTATAGTCATGATTAATGTAACATCAGGTAAGATTGCTAGCTTTATTTGCGAAGGCTTGATTGATAGAGCTCACAGCCAGGTATAGACTACAGACTAGACTAAAGGTAATGAATTAGGTTCTGAACAGACGACAGAGATAATTTTATTGGATGAGTAAAACGTATCAAAGGGAATGTGGATCAATTTCTCTTTGTGAGCTTTATAACATAAAATGGGTTTATTGTTTCAGGTGCGTACAATTTTTAATGATAAAATTTTTTTAAATTGAATACCAGTCTGTATAAAATGCTGCTAAAACTAAATACATTTGGAACACCACAAAATGTCTTTCGTTTCAATTTAGTTTCAAGAATGCTGCTTATGGCGACTGTGTTTCATCAAACGTAGCTTTGACTACAGACATCGTTTAAAAATAAACGCATTTAAACGGTTCATCTGTTTCGAATGAAAACACAAAAATACACGTGTGATAAGTTAGTTTTCGAGGTTGTCGTGACATAACGCCGCGGGGGAAATGTGTGCTGAAAAACTAATAACAAAGAAACGAAAAGATTTGCCGTTTATTTATTAAGGAAAGACTGTTATGTTAGTGAACTTAGCAGATCATTTTTAGCAGATCAAAAAAAAATGTGAGTTCTTATCGCGTGCAGTTGAGTTCTACAGTTCCTGATACTTTTTAGAAATAGTCGTGTAAAATGAAACACTAGAAAATTTATTTATGTCATATTTCATCACGCCGTAGCACCATGCCGTAGCACCATGCCGTAGCATCATGCCGTAGCATCACGCCGTAGCATTACGCCGTAGCATCACGCCGTAGCATCACGCCGTAGCATCACGCCGTAGCATCATGCCGTAACATCATGCCGTAGCATCACGCCGTAGCATCATGCCGTAGCATCACGCCGTAGCATCATGCCGTAGCATCATGCCGTAGCATCACACCGTAGCAACACACCGTAGCATCACGCCGTAGCATCACAGCGTAGCATCACGCCGTAACACATGCCGTAGCATCACGCCGTAGCATCACAGCGTAGCATCACGCCGTAGCATCACGTCGTAGCATCGTCGTATCAGGAACTGTAGAACTCAACTGCACGCGATAAGAACTCACATTTTTTTTGATCTGCTAAAAATGATCTGCTACGGGAAGTTGGCAGATTATTTTTTCAAATGTCGTTTTTTAAGGTAAAAACGCCAGAACTATTTCTAAAAAGTATCAGGAACTGTAGAACTCAACTGCACGCGATAAGAACTCACATTTTTTTTTGATCTGCTAAAAATGATCTGCTAAGTTCACTAAAAGTCTGTTATGGTTATTAAGCTTTTTTTATATTGAATATTATATGGGTAGAAGTCAAATTTGTAATAATTTCAGTACTGTTTTTGAGCGAAGTTTTCTTACCACCTTTAGATAATTGAGAAAAACAAATTATTGTGTTTATATTCGAATTCGAATAAGTGTTTTTATTGTAACATTCACTTCAAAATTACTCGGATAAACAACATTGAAAACTAAATAATAGAGATACAGCCGTAGCAAAATAATTAATTTTATTTTGTTTTGAAGCAAACACTACTAAGTCATACATTTACTTCATTAGTATAATATAATATAGTATCGTACATATAATAATTATGTTCGGCTTGAAAGGACAAAGCCTGTAACGTCAGCAGGATATCCTTGTGCACAATCTAACGCCATCTATCAATGTCCGGTCTGCACCGATTAGTTACATCACTAACGCTTTAGCAAATACAAGAGTTACACTAAAGAGATTGTGGTGCAAATAAATTTCGAATTGTGTTGGTTGGATTAAAAAAGTAGTCTAGTTTTCGGAAACTTTGCGATTATATTCCATGACGTAAGTTCACTTTATTAATGAAATGTTTGAAGGGCGATTTATATATGTAGTTAAAAATAAACGTCAAAATTTGTTCTATGTTTGAGTGAGTATTATTTGATAAAGCTATTATAAACTTAATCTATTACAACTTCTCTTTATTTGATTGATTTATTAAACATTATATTTATTAGTGAGCTTTGTGTTCTGATATTTATTATTAAATATAACGAATTGGTACGAGCACATTATAGTGAAAGTAAATATTTGTGTAATGAAAACATATTTGTTTCAATTCGTTTATGAAATATGTTTTGAAGATTAACGAGCCTTTACTACGTATGAACACTAAAATATTATAGTTAACGTGATATTTACATTTATTTTATTTACTATTGATTATAAATTATAATTATCTTCAAACTGTACTTTTAAATTAATTGTTACTGAATAGAAACTTTCCAATAACAATGAAGACGTGATCAATTATACGGCGTAACTTAATTCAAAGCTTTCTTCGAAATTCCTTTACAAAATCAAACCAAGATAATCAAGTCACAAAATATAGGATTGGTAATAGATACGCAAAGGAGAACTAGCAATAACAATGATGTTGGTCCATCCATCTCTGGCTGGCGTCACGTTGAACTATAATTTTTCACTGAGCCACGTGACGAAGCGCACCTGCGTCTTGCGCGTGATCGGATTTGTTTAGAAAGGTATTAATGGCAAATAGAAATAGAGTTTAATTTTGGATTTTTATTGTGTTATTATTATTTATATATTATGTATATTAGTTAGTGCTGACGTTGACGTTAAAAGTAGGTATTTTATGGTATTTTTCGAAAATACTTAAAACTCTGTCGGCCTAGCTCCGACATGAAAATAAGCGCCAAAATCGGTCGGCACGGTTTGCTGAAACAAAAAAAAGCATTATTTTTTTTATTTTGATATTATCGTTTATGTACTTGTTTTAAATTTGTGTAGATCTAGGTAATTGAAAGTGAATTTTAATAATTTTAAACCAGACGGGTGAGAGATTTATAGTAATCTCGTGATACATAATTAATAAAGTTGCTTAAATTAAAAGGTTTAAGGTCTTCTAATCCTTTAATAATGATAATTGGAAGGTTCACGGCCAAAGTGATTAAATATAAAATAACTTTTACCACAAATTTAAGAAATTTAGAACGATTTTAGTGTAAAGGTTAATGATGAATATGGATTTGAATAATAAAATATTCCTTATAATTATTATAGGTACTTGCTTCCCTTAGTAATTATAAACAATGTTTTTGGAAAAAGTTTTCAACGTCGACATTTTTATCTTTTTTACACGATTATCGCAAAATGTGTTGGTAAGCGCTGTTTAAATAATCGATTTATTTTTAAATTCCTCTTCCTATATGACTAAAGTTGTTTTCGTAATTTAAAACGGCCACAGGAGACTTACATATGTGGATTTTCCAACTGACTACAATGTCGGAATGTTGTTTGTTACGTGACACCGCGTGACATGACATGTTTAGATAAGGGACGTCCGGTGGGAGAGGATTGTGTTCAATCTTTACAGAAAAATCTTAGCTTAATCTTGTATAATATCTTTTTGCAGGTAGCGGTTATATATTATTACGTAGTAGGTAGATAAACTTCGAAAAGTATAGAAAGGTTCCCACTTAGAGAGTTACCCATTGTTGTTATTCAATAATATCGATGGATAAAGGATCAATATCAGTGGATGAAGAAGAATGATGCATGCTTATAGCATAAGGATGCATGTGTTTACAGTACCTATTTTTAATGTACTAGCGATTCGATAAAAGTGATGGTTGAATTTCTTATTCAGTAGAGTACCTAAAATTAAAAAAGCACCTGGCATTTTCCATTATTTTAATTACGTGATTCGTCAGTTCGTTTTTATTTCAGTACATTAGAACTAGCGTTCACAAATAAATGGAACCTAAAATAGAATTTTTAATTAACACAACATTAATTAATAGGTACCTAAATAAATGACACACGGTCACAGGCTTCGCTAAATAAATGCTTTTAGCGAAATGAATTTTACATTTTTAATCATGCCAAATATTTGTAAAGCTTTGCCTCGAATTTGTTCCGAGTTTGGAAGTTTTCTTGTTTACTCTATATTCAATATCAATTTGTATCAAAGTATCCCCGGGCTTGTTTGCGATGGTTATTAGGGAAACAGTTTTTATATAAATAGCTTTGTTTGCAAAACGAGGTAATATTTAAGTATGTTTAATGTTTATGTTACTAGTGGAAATATGTTTTACGCTTGTGGTGTCAACGTAATGTAATGTATTGGATTTAATTTGATATGAATAATTGTTAAATTCCAATGCATTTTAACTAAAATAATTGTATTCAATATATATCACAAATAACTCTGTCAATTCTTTCACGTTTCTATAAAATAAATTCAATAGTCATTCATTCAACTTACCTAATTTATTTCATTCCAAAACACTTTCCGAAGTTTAGTTTTTGGACAATGTTAATAGCCAACTTTTGAAGTTTGGACTTTCACTGTTTTGGTACAAAATCCTAATATTATTATGACAACACATAAATATTATTGCCAAGCCCTAAAACAAGCTCTGTTACAATAATTGAAGTTAGAAAAATAATATGTATCGATTCGTGGTATCGTGAAGTGTACACGAGCGAAGCCGCGGGCGGAAAACTAATAATACATTATTAAACAGATAACGAAACCGTATCATTAAAGAATTCTCAGAATTAACGCTACAGGCTAAATACAAGAGGTTTACCTCATATATTTCGTTCAAAGGTAAGAAACGAAATGTCAACAAAATATAAGTAATTTGAATATAAATGAGGTGACCCGAAATACGCGACGGGAAAAATAATTTGTGTCGAAATATCGAATATTTCTCTTCGATTCCAATCAACAGGATTTGTGAGGATGACACTGAATACGTTGGATACGTAAGTGTCGTATTACGGATTATTTTTAGCGATCTGTATTAGAAGTATCGAATTCTAATAAAGATGGGTAATTGAATGATGATCTATTAGATTTCCGCCGGCGGCTTCGCCTGCGTTTTCAAAGAAAAACCCGCATAGTTCCCGTTAATTAGCTTTCCACTATTATAAATATTATGTACTTATGTTTGAAAATTATTATAATAAAACCTACTCGATTTTATAAAGAGCATCATATCTAAAATCTAAATAGGATTATTCCTTATTATAATCCTTATTATAAATTGTTTACATGCCTTATTTCTGAGCAAATACTCAGGTGTTATATTTAGAATAACCATCAGTGACAAATTTCCAATAATGCAGTCAACCAAATATTGAATGTCCAACCAACAAATAGTCTGAGCTATTTAATCGTATTATTGAATAACATGATTCCTAAAGGGGTCGTGTCTGACCACAGATGAGGGTCACGAGGGGTCACAGTATTTGTGTCTGATTCTCTGAGGCTGATACTGTTTCTTTACTCCACTTGCTTTGACGGACACATCCTTTGATACATTGAGATGTTTCAGGGTTTTTTCGGCCGCATTCCGTTAAATGGGCCCGGATTATCCGACCATTTTTGGGTGATTATGTACTTTATTCGTGTATGGCATGTTTACTTATCTATGAATGTAAATCGGTCACTGAAGTCTGTCTGATGTTTAACAAATAAGGCTTTGTATTGATTATTTTGTTCGTTTCGCTTTTCAATTTTATAAAATTAAGTTAAAATAAGGAACTTCGCCACATAATTATTACAATAATATAATGATACTTTAAAATGTTCTTTAGGGAGATTATGAACAACATTCAAATATTGAAAAACTTTATCCACTCTACGCGATTACAGAGTACTTTCCTGCAGTACATTACTCCAATTAAAGAAAGTATAAAATAATAAAAAATGTATTTCGATGAGTACTGACGCCTTCTCAATAGAATACAGGTACATTATTGAAATATAATTTCATCAGAGAGTCTCCTTTGACATCAAAATTGGCTGTGGCCTTTCAATATTCAATTTTGTTGACGCTTTTTCATTATGAGCGATGGATTGACGTATGACGTTGAGTGACATTATATTGTAATGATTGTAATCAAATTGTAATACAAAATATTATGAAAATACAATGAAATATGTATTAAATAATATGTTCTTTATGACACATTCTCTGAATCTTATTTCAGAAGTACGATATTTCTCATGCAAAAAGACGCACGCTAACATTAACAAGACCAAAACACAAATTATTTACTCAATTATAATATTAGCTCAATGCTCATTAATTATATCTCAATTTTCGTAAAAAATTATACGTAAATTCAAATCATTATGTCGCTTTTTTCCGCATATTTTGGCGATCTCGCGAGTTCAATTAAAAATAACAAATTTCATAACCTACCTGATTTCCAGCACGTTTTAATCAATCTGCGTGAAATCGTTTTTATGAACAAACCAATTTAATGGTTACCAAAATTGTTTAGATAGTAAATTTCCCTTGCGTTCTTTATTATTTTTTTATATTTTGCCTCAAGAAACCAAATAATAAATAAAGTTTAGGCACCTGATTTAACGTTATAATCACATGTTCTATATATGTAATCCAACATATATACATATTATTATACCTATACTTCAACATTCTTCATTCATATTATGTCTACGAGAATAATTGAAGTACCTATAGTCATCCACTATCATCCATATTTCTATAAGAATTCAGGTACCTATAGGTGTTTACGTATTTCAAAGTCTACGTGTGTATTTGCCTTAACATGAAAAATGTGTGTACAATTAACACACGCCACACTATCAGGTGTAAGCCGAAGTTAATGTGTTCATTCACCTCACACATTCCCCTGCCATAAACAAACGATACCAACATTGTATTCAA
This sequence comes from Colias eurytheme, assembly GCF_061535395.1. Lineage (NCBI taxonomy): Eukaryota > Metazoa > Arthropoda > Insecta > Lepidoptera > Pieridae > Colias > Colias eurytheme. The sequence continues at coordinate 12,838,261 of NC_142988.1, read as the reverse complement.
ATATTTACTTAAGTACCTAAGTGATTACTTTTTGCTTGTCGTATCAATTTATTGTTTTTTTTAAGTTACTATTTTCCCGGCCGTGGCTCCGCCGGCGTTTTCGAAGAAAAACTCAGATAAAGAGTCAATGTCTTATTCTGGGTCTTCAGCTACCTACATACCAAATTTCATTGTAATCAGTTCAGTAGTATTTGCGTTAAAGAGTAACAAACATCCATCCATCCTCACAAACTTCCGCGGCATTTATCATATAAGTATAGGATTAAGATGTTATAAAAGGATAAAAAGTTACCTAAACAAGTATCCGAACGAGACGCTTAAATATTTTCGTAACACATTGAGAATTCTGAAAACTCTACATTCTACAGCACTCGTTTGAAATAACATATTGCTTCTAAAAATATTATGTTTGGTTTCAAGTAAAAAGTCGTTCTTCAACAAGAAAACGGTCCTTGAGAGATAATTTAAAAACGTCCCAACAAAAGGATCGGGATTTCTTTTTACGTAATGTGAAAAGTAATAAAGAATTATGTACTTTTTTTAACATCGTCTTTTATCGTTTTTTATTTTTAACTTTTGAATTGAAGGGAGATTTCTTCTAACTTTAAGCAAATGAATGATTTATCTTCTTTATCTTGTAAGTTTGCAACTTGTAATAGACTCGTAAGAAAAAAAAAATAAATGTAAAAATATTTAAATCCAATGTTTTTTTATAAGGGATTTATCAAGCTGTAAAAGCAGGATTATAAGCACTTTGAGATTAAACTTAAGGAGATGTGACGGACGTGCACAACAATGTGTAAACAATTGGAAGGTAAATATTATAATGTTGAGGTAAAAAGAAATATGAGATATATAATTATATTCCTAGACTAGAAGATCATTCGTTTAATTTATTATAGTACTTTACTAGACACCTTAACATTTATTCAAAGAAAACAAAAACCATGCTCACCCCTTGTCTGTGAAAGTACTCGGATAACTTTTTTACAGTCATCTATCACAGGAAAAGGTATAAGAAGTCTAGCTCGTATTTGTTTGGGTTTTTGTAAATTTAAAACTATTGGAATAGCTTTTGTAAAACAACTTTACTGCAACTATTTTCTGAAGTCCATAAAAGACTTATTTATATTGTTCAATATTATTATAAATTAAGACAATAGTTCGTATAAAATTCCTTTATTTCATTAAAATTAAATTGGAGCAATTAATCATACTAGAGCCGTTTATTTCGTATGCAATGTATGCAGAGGCAATAAATAAAACGAATTTTAATTTGATATCGCGAAACGTAACACATTCAGTTCTTTAGCGCAAATATTTTCAGTGCGCCACTTCCGGGGTAATTATTTACATTTGAATTATACGATACTTGTACTTTGAAGAACTATAATATTATGTACATTTATATCTACGGCATTTTTGTGAATGTTCTTTTAATATTGGGAAAAATGAAAGTCTTTCTTCGTGCATGAACTTTTAAAATTGTTAATGGTACTTAATATTTTTTTACTTTCTTATATCTGAATCACAAGATTAGTACTATTGAAATAAAATTAATTTCATAAAAAGCGTCACTAGATGCCATAAATTGAATGCATGAATGCTAATTAATCCGCATTTCTTCAAATTATTTTTTTTAATGTAGAATAAATGATAAAAGAACGCACGCATCGCTCTGTATCCATTACAAAAAAAATCTCTGCCACATGCACATGTCCTGCCATGAAAGTATCCAGTAAGCGCTATTATATCCGTGACTGAACCCATTCCGGCCATAGCTACCAGACAAGTGAGCACGTTAAATCTAGCAGAATGTACGGAACCGTAATAAACGACCAGCGGCCGAGGACCTTTGTCCTTAGGTTTAATCACTCGAAAGCGATGTCTTGCACATTCTATTGTTTGGAAAATGCGTTGTTGTTGTTTAAATTTGTGGAAAGTTCTCACGTACCGAAGTATGTGTTGTTTCTATAGTATGATTGTAACGTATGTATAAGATTTACCGAATAAAATTGTAATGTTTTGTTTGCTGTTTGTTTGTAATTGATAAAGACAAAAACTGGACAGACTTTGAAAATTATTTTACTAGTAAAAAGCAACGCTTTGCTGAGTGTTTTTGACCAGGCCAACCGAGGTAGAGCCGGCTCTAGTATTTATACGGACTCTTTATAAATTGCTTACTTTCCTATCTTCATATCGATACAAATATATTTCATGTAGATATATCTTCAGTTAACCGTTTCTTACATTGCAGAACGGTGTAGGAAATTTGCTTTACATATTTTAAAATGCATGAAACTTGGTGTCATTGAAAATGCTATTTTCACATCCACTACCAAAGCGTTTCTCACAACTACAATATTACATTACGTAAACATTATTTATTTTTCTCTGTGTGCAATATTTTGTGTGAACGAATACGAATTTTCATGCTTCGAAAGCTTATATAGAGCTTGTATTTTGCTATCGATAAAAAGATACTTACACTCTTTATAAAGCAAAAAGTCAAATTGGGGCAATGTGACTAAACTACGAACACCTTAAAATTAATTTTATCACAATATATCATATTTATCTTATACTACATACTCATCGTAATGCTTAGAATACTAAAATTAGACACTTTATAATAGACCATTACTAAATATAATAAATTATGGATCCATCAGCTTTTTATCGTCATTCCCTTCATTACGTCTTTATACTTTATACCCTATAAACATAATGAAGGTAATTTTGTAACTTTGTTTTTATGCTATCTTATTACAATTTTATAGTTAATCAATACTTAAGTACAAAGAAATAATATAATTAATTTAATCAGTGGTTTATAAGTACACAAAATTTGTCAGGTTGTTTAGTCTATGCAAGTATGCCTTAAAATTTATATATTTGCCAAAAGGATGAAAAACTGAAAGAAAACCATGGTATTTAACTAAAGTTACAATATAGAAAGATAGACATAGAAAAAGATAACTTGTTTTGAATAATGGGTACATAAAAAGACATCGTGAGCTAACTTTCAGGAAATTTCCTTCAGTTTATTCTCAAATTGACAGCCACTTAAATCTGTAACGTTGGAACACTTCAGCGAGTCGTAAAAAATATGCTGATCTATTTAATAAAAGCAAATCATTGTCGCGCATGCAGTTTTATTGCTTCTCAGAGATCCTTCCCGACTCATACCTCTCGCTAACAAACTACGGACATAAAAATCACTTCGAGCCACATTACACTTTACACTCGCAGCTTTAAAGTCGAAACTCGCGTACAAAGTGATTTGAAGCGAGACAGATTAGGGCAACTACCCTAGATACGGGAAAATTTGAGATTGAGCGTTGCACATCGCCGCTGCAGTGAGTACGTCGTGTCATGTTGCTCTGACGTAACAAGCAATGTAATTTAAACGAGTTGGAAAGATGTTTTCGTGTGCCAAAGGTATTACGGAGTTGGCCGTCTGTCCGGAACGCGGGTCGCCGACCGACACAGAGTGCTTCTAACTTTAATACTTTGTGTAAATAAAACTCCACGAAAATGTAGTTCGTAGTTTGTGAGTTAAAAGCTCTTTAATCAAAATGTAGTTTGTTCAGCCACCTAATAATTATTGAGATTAAAGGAAAACTTTTCATAGTTTTATAGTTAAGTTCGACCGGACGAAGCCTGAATTACTGAATATATAAAGAATTTTTGACACGTCATACTGTATATATACAATTGAGTATTTGAATTAAATTTTTTTTTGTGATAAATGGAAAGATTATATATTAGTTTTATAACAAAACTGTTTTTATTTTTATTTTTTTGCAATAATTCAAAAGTTATTTCAAAATAAAAATTAGTCTTTGAATCCAGTACCGTAGACACGCCGGCAACTCCCGAAGCGTCACCCAAGCGCGTGTGACGTCATAATGTTAGTTTTCACTCATTGCAGTTGATAGAACAATAAATATAGTTTGAAATACTTAACAGGATAATAAGGTAAATTTATGAAATTATTTTATTGTTACCGGGTTTTTATAAGTATACAAAATTTAAATTAAATCCGTCGGTTTATAGTGGGTCTAAATCGAATCGAAAGGAGAATTGGTTACATACAAACATATGTTTTAAGCTGATCCTGGCGATCCTTATCAGGATAAATTTATGATATTATTGTATTGTCATCGGACCTTGATAAGTGTTCAAAATTTGAACAAAATCCATCGGTTTTAAGTGGGTCAAAATCGAGTCGAAACTTCGAAAGGATTCTGTTACATACAAACATACAGGTGAAGCTAATAAAAGCGTGTTAATACAGTGTTTTGATCTATTTAATTTTGTTGTCATTATTAAATTACATATTAAATATATTAATTGTTAATTATATTACTTAAATTTATATTAAAAATGGCGAACCTCAAAAGTTATCGTTTTGTACCATTATGTACGAATACTACAAAGGCAACTCCTGACAAAAATCGGTGATCATAAATATATCAACATCTATTCTTGATGATTCTTATTTTTTTCGTAACTAACTAACTAATTCGGAACCAACTAACAAATCGTATTTTAGCAATAAACTTTCAATATTATTGTCTAGTCACGTGTAATAGCCGTAATCGCTATGTACTGCAGTTAATACATAGCTATAACATTATGACGTCACAACTGTGGTGACCAGTCATGGCGCGTTTGTAGTCACGTGATTCTAATTTAAATTTCATCAATTTTGAATTGCTTATAATTAACGGAAAAAAATTTTTTTTGAAGTTATTTGTATTAAATATCAATATTATTAATAATAAAGTTTCAAAATACATAAAAAAAATCAATATTTTTTTTTTATTCAAATACTCAATTAACATAGTTTTAACAATATATACTTATATAACATAAGGGTATTGTTTAAGGCCGGCCTTAAACAAGCGTTTACACATGTATCATGTTTATGGAATATTGTTACATGATGTTTGCTTTAGTTCGTTCGGTTGTTTTGTTTATAAACAATTAATGTTTCTTAATAATTTGTTTTTATTGAAAATTGTTATTTGATAGATTATATAGAGTTACTCTATATTTTCAAAGTCCCTGAGTGAATAAGAAAAAAAATACAGAACTGAATCCATATTAAGGTACAATAAGAACTAAATTTAAATATATTTCTAGTTACAGGGAAAAATATAATAAACCTGTATATTTACAATCGTCTAATTAATTAAGAGATTAAAATTTTATACCTACATTTTCGTCAACCCAGATTTTCATTAGTGTCCCCAGAGCTCTTAAATTTCAATTTACTCGTAATGAAATCTGATGAAGAGCGCATGGACCGTTTAATACCAATATGATTGTGTCACGCTCGTCACGCCGTCACGCCCGTCACGCTTGTCACGCCTGTCACGCTTGTCGCGCCTGTCACGCGCCGTCACGCTGACAGAATGTGACGGCGTTGATTTTACGCGCCCAAAATTGACCTTATTGATATACAATTCATTATTTATACAATTCTTATTTTGTATCTGTATTTTCAAAGGATATTATCTAATATTAACATAAATGGAAATTCTGTTATTGAAAGAAATGTGAAGGGCATTTATTTTATTTTATTGTTGACAGTCTGCTTTATGAATTATGGATTATTTCGATATTTATATTATTTCGTAAGTTAATAAAGTATTAATTATGAACGTAGGATATATTTTACGAACGAATGTAGGTGTACTGGGCGTATGCTATGGAGGATGCATATTTATTGCGTCCTCCATAGTTGTTATTAATAATGTTTATTAACAAATTAAACTGACTATGCACTTAATAAATACACATAAATATAGAAGTATAACTAATGCATTATATAATAACAGTACATAATATTTTCTCCTTATTGCTGAAGAGGTAAGGGAACAAAGGGATTCTGCGGATAAGCAAGGGGCCTTCACGAATATCTTGTTATCCTTTCCAAGTATTTTTCTGGTGTAGTGGTAATAAACCATAATATGGTCTCAGTTGAAGCACTTTTTCAGCAAATACGCATTCACATTGTTCCCAAAATGCTACTGGGATGAGAGACTCTGGGAGATACAATATGTATATTCCTCTGAATTTACATTTTTTCGGAATCTGTCCTTTTGTAAGAACTACATAATTATATTTGTTTACAAACTTCAGTGCAATCAAGTTCTTTAATTGGATTTATATACATGGACAAAGCGAGCTTGAGCGAATTGGCATATTTTTATTATTCATTTATTTTCATGAATCGCAAGTATTTATTATTGCAATGGTAAAATAATAAGTAAAATATGAGAACATTCGAGTTGAATTCCTTTTTGTTTCAGCTTATATTAATTTATATTGTATTGAACTGCGGTGCACGACCCACTTTCATAGAAATGTCTTCATTTTTCATTGTTTGATTAATTAAAAGGCTGCTACAGAAAAACACGAAGCAACAGCCTTTGAAAACACTCCGTTTAATTGAATCAATATTTCAACACTAAAGAAAACGTCCACCTTCATTGTATGTAGATGTATTGATACAACTTTATATCTTTGTATATTTTAATGTTTTCGCCCGTTCTAATATTCATCTTCATTATATGTATATTATAGTTTCATGGAAGATAGAGCGCTAGAGCTCAATGTTACTAACGAAAAGGGTTCATTTAAATATTTAGACCTGACGAGAAGAAGGTAGATATAACCTTTGAAATACACCCGCTAATTCTGTATACAAATATAAAGTAACATATTTTACTATTAATAAAATAAAATACTATTATGTCATCATTTGTATTAGACTCAGAAATATCATCTCAATGTCCATACAATAACGGTAAGCTCCTGTAAACAGGCTCCGAAGTTGTAAAGCTTTAATATAAAGATGAGATTATTCAATGTTTTCCGATTTATGTTTAATAGTTGTTTCATAAAAACAATCTTTTATCTATACCAAATACTATTTAAAAATTGGCGATTCGATATTATTTTCTCACACCTTCAAATCATAATCTTGTTTCATGTAATTAAAGTTCATCCAAGTTCGGGGTAGACATTATTTTTAACAAATATATCCACCGTGTTCTCTTTTTATGGATAGTTATATTATTATGATTTTTTTTATTTCGATTGAGTCATATTGGAACACTGAAAATTCCTCACTTATTTGAATTTTTCCCACACCAAAGCCACTACTAGAGCTTCTTACCGCCTTTCACATAACTCAAGACCGGTAGCAATAAGGCAGGTTCTCTTTGATTCTAAGCCATGTTTACGTTAGGCATTGTTTACACAATCAAAATAAATCATGAAACAAACAGGCGATTTAAATATCGAGTCAATGACCCCGTTCGGAGCCATTACCTCTGTAATCTTGTTTACCAAACAAAGGCAATACTCCAACGGTATCGGATCGGAATAACTCGCCAAAGTAGTGTTTATGTCTGTCCGTCCGTAAATAATGAAGATTTAACTCGTTTTACGATCGCTCCGGGAACCATCATCGACGCTACATAAACTTTGTACTATTCGACATTGTGCCAATAGTTAATATGCAAAGAAGATATTAATTCTGTTAACATAAATGCAGAATAGGAGAGTGATAAGATTCTACTATTCTGTCTGGATATATCACAATGTCTAGTTCCTAATATAATATGGAAATTGTTGACAATCGACGGATCTTGAAGTGCTTTTACTTTTACAAAATGCTTATGTTATCGTGAAGGTTCTCTCATTGAATCTTATATCAGTTTATAGTTGCTTATAACCTTTCGATAATAAACTATATTTCTATGTATGTTATAACTATTTTCTGAGTATATCCATTAAACCCTACTCACATATTTCATAGACAATTATTAAGTGGTAATGTTTTATTAAATAGAGTATAATTAATCGTAATCTTTCCAAAAGGTTACATTGGGTAGCTTTGAATAATCTTAATTAAAAGTTAATTTGAACTTAAATATAATATTACTGAGCTTTAATATTAAATAATAACGTATGCTGAGAAATAATTATCTGAATAAAAATATTATGAAAATAATAAACTGAGGTCGAAATCAAGAGGGCCACTACAAAAATGTTTAATCAAAATCCAATTAATATGATCAAACGTAATTGAGTTTATGCGTCTTTATTTTATTAAATTTATCAAAAAGGGCAATTTTATTGGCTTATAAAACAGCAGCTACCAGTAGTTATTTAGCGAAAGATTTTTAGGTATTTAAAATAGCTTCTCATGTTATTAGCTTTATTTCCAAGTGCACTTTTTAAAATTATTATAAACTAGATTTCCGCCCGCGGCTTGCTTCGCCCGCGTTTTCAAAGGAAAACCCGCATAGTTCCTGTTCCCGTGGGATTTCCGGGATAAAACCTATCCTATGTGTTAATCCAAGTTACCCTCTATATGTGTGCTAAATTTCATTGTAATCGGTTCAGTAGTTTTAACGTGAAAGAGTAACAAACATCCATACATCCATACATCCATACAAACTTTCGCCTTTATAATAGTATTAAGATTAAGATGTACTAGCATACCGGTGAACTCCGTTTCGCCACCAGAGACACCTAGTCTTTGCTATAAACCTCACGGAGCCCGAGACCTTTCCAACGAATGCAAAACCGTCGAAATAAGTTCATGTGTTCTGGAGTTATAGCGTCAGGAAGGAAAACCCGACTTATTTTTATATAGTAGATTTCCCCTGTACAAATTTCGAGTAAAAAATAACCTTATGTTACACATTATACAAGCTTCCAGCTAAATCATTGTTTTCACTCGCAAATTGTCATTTTAGACAGGATAATGTTACGTCTATTATAGTCATATTTGCTGTGACGTCACGGGTTTAGAAATACTTGACATAAAGTGAGATTCCAGGTATCGTGTCCTTTGTTTTAATTTAACAAGAGAATACAATTTCCGGGAGCTGTTGAGATAATACTGAAATAACATGGGGATGACATAATTTGTTAGCTTTTTACGCGAAGGGATTTTGATATTTTGCTAATAATAATTGTTGAAATAATTGTATATTGAAACACAACTTGTGGATGCTGATAAATTAACTTTATTTTTACAATACTTTATTACAATCTACACTGTGCGCACAGCGCAACCGACATTACACCACGAACCAAAAAGACAGGAGGAGGGCAAAAACAATTGCAATTTACTGTGATACCATACAGACTATACACAATGACCAAAATACAGATTATAATATTTGTCTATTACATCAATAATTATAGCTTGTCAAAAGTGATAAATAAAGCATAAATTCTTTATTCTTTTCTATAAATAAGCTAGCTATACATTTGCAGTGGGTTGATCTCTTACCATGAACCGACCAGCTCAAAATACATAGAATAAAATGTCTCTTTACAATTATTTATAGAAAAGACTTGAATACAGTTACAGAAACGCGTAATAAGATATTGATGTTTAAAACCGATAATCCATACTAATATTATAAATGCGAAAGTAACTCTGTCTGTCTGTCTGTTACTCAATCACGCCTAAACTACTGAACCAATTTGCATGAAATTTGGTATAGAGATATTTTGATACCCAAGAAAGGACATAGGCCACTTTTTATTGCGAAATATGTACCACGGGCGAAGCCGGGGCGGACCGCTAGTAATTATATAACTTTTGCAAACAATTAAGCTGTCAGCTGTATTTACGCGTTTGAAGTTAAATATAATAACGTCTGGTATTTATGAATTCCCTATGGATATTGACGTCAACGGCTCCATTATGGTTCATTGAATTAAAATTAAATTCCAAGTATTTAAATGCAAATATACATATTCACCTTCGTATTATGTGAGAAATTTAAATTCTAATATGACCTGGGCTTAATATACTTTTATAAATTCCTATACTCTTTATGACCGAGGTCTAAGTTAGTGGGATATCAATTCGAAAACTCTTTTCTGATTTTATTAAATAGCTTAATTGAATGTACAGATTGCATTTTTATGCACTTATTCTCTTCAATATTTTATGTCATCCTATATATAATACCTATATTAATAGAAAGTGAAAAAATACTAAACAAATACCTGGAATTGCATGGAAGGTGCTCGATTAAATATTTAAAGGATTTTATAAATCTCCACCCTAAAGGGGGTGAAATCGGGATCGGAATGTGAGAGGAAAAATTTAAAATTTTATACAAACAACGCTATTCCATATTGTGATATTTAAAATTATTTAGCGTTTGTTTTCCCAACTAGATCTTAAGAAATATGTTATTTATTACTGTTGTATGACGTCACAAGAAACTAATGTGTTTGTATTGGAAGAAGGGCGAACGGAAAGACGGATAATTTATTTTATTTTTATTTTATTCATATTATATAAATCAATTTAACAAAAAATTTTGGATAAAGAAAACAACATGAAAAGTTTCCAATTAAGTCTATTGACTTATTTATAATATATGTATAATAATATTATATTTGTTGTGATATTAATGGCTTGGATATCAAAGAGTTGGCTTCGTAAAGAGTAAGCCTAGCTGTTTACCTATGTTTGATTTTATGCGAATATTTGTATATTAATTCATAATAAGGAGCATGTCTCATCAGTCTACCAGCGAACACGACCAATATTTAAAATAATTTAGAATATGAAAGGAATTTTGAACATCGAATTGTTGTTAAATATACATATATTCAACATTACTTTCATTCCATCGACGAAAAACCTTTTAACCTCAAATACAAGTATTTCTTTTTCTCTTAAAAAGCATGCTATTGGTAATTAGTTTCAATATTACCTATATTAAATGCCCTTCAATATTAAGGTTTACGCCCACAGTATAACGCATTTTCAACGTACACCAATCATTTTGTTTTTCCGAACTATGTATAATTTACGGCGCTTGTGACGTTACTGTGCTATGTTTATTGCTCTAGGGAATTACGGAACGGCACGAACATCAACAGTCGTTACTTATCCTACTATTAGTCTTATTTTAGAACAGTCTGTGACTTGTTTGAAAAATTCATCATTTGTTACGTAAATCTTTAGATATATCAATACCTCAATATCTTCATACATTATAGGTACCTATTATTGCGTGTAATTGGCTATGACGATAGAGTTGTTACATACTTCTTTGTTAAACTTAGTTCTGTAAGTAGTTTTTCCTCATTGTATTTGTTGGTAAAACATATTTTATTTATAACGATCATAGTGAATGCGGAAGTTGGAGGAATGATGCTTTCTGATGTATTTGCTCTTCAATTTAACCAATTTAACGATGTCGTAGGAAGTACATTAGTGGATACTTCTATTTCTTGTATTAAAGTGTTGTTCTATGTATACTTTTATCTTTATTATTACAATACATGGTACATGACCATCAATCTCAGTTTAAATATAAATGCTTTGACACCGTTCGATTTTATTGGCTATAAAGTGAAATATTCTTTTCATCAACTCACAATATAAAGACAAATTATTTATGGCTTGAAACAGTAGTATTGAGTCTTATATAAAAGGGTGGATTTTTTCATCGACAGCCCTTTTTATCCCGATAAATTTCGATGTCAATTTGTTTACAAAGAGTTTTTCAGTTGGATAGCTTTTTCGGTAGGCAATGCGCTCAATTTCATTTGATAAATTCGACTCAGAAACAAAGCAAAAAACCTGTTCATTCCGGTGTAGGTATTTAACATTATTTAAAACACTCAATTCAAGGTTTTTATTTCTATTTGAGTGAATCTCTATGATTTTATTTTTGTGTTTAAAATATTGAAGGTTGAATCTTGTTAGTGACAAAATCTGTAGACGTTCAATTATATATTGTATATGTTTAGCTAATAAATATGTTATCAATGCTTACTTATTTTTTTTTAAACTAGCGGATAACCTTCAAATACCTACCTTATCTAAATACACACCTATAACTTATTAACTATAAATTTCGTTTAATAATAATTTTAGCATGATCAATCGAACGAATGAACTAAATTTAATTCCAATTTCCAATTAATTAATTTCAAGAGGCTTGCAATAACATTACTAAGAAAAGAAGCATGTTTTTATGTCTCGAGGAAAGTCAGTTATTTTTTATTCTATTTAAAATATAAATCAGAATAACACTAATAATTTTATGTAAATTTTAATGAAACGCGACTTCGTCGAACTTCATTAATTTTTAAAAAATTAAGAAAACTTTCTAGAGAAATAGAATAAATTTCATAAGAATGTGTTGTAGAAAAATACATAAAAATAAAATAAATAAAATAAAATAAGCCTTTATTACTGTTAAATATTTTACAATAGTTACAACTTTCGTATCTTTTACAATAATATTTACAATTTTCTTAAACAATTACTTTTTTCCTATTAATAGGTTTCAATGATTAACAGTTTGTCTTTCGACAAAGGCCTCCTCTAAAGACTTCCATCTTTCTCTGTCTCTCGCTGTTCGCATCCACTCTGAGCCTGCCAGTTTTTTCAGATCGTCCTCCCAACGTTTCATCCTCGAAAAATACATATTTTTATTTAAATATCACAATTACTCAAACAATAAACAAAAGTCAATGAATTCAATACAAATAACCTATTTATACATCTTAGATTAGCACAATACGAAATTGACCTATTTCCTTCTCCATCAAGTGGAATTCCCTCAAATGATATTTCATACTTGACAGCAATTTATTTTTATTGTTTCAGATGCGACACGGCGTCTAGAATCAATTTTATTACATCGCCACTTACGCTGTTACTTTCAAGGTAATAATATCTCTTATATTATATTTTATTTTATTATAATGTATATAGCTTTCCGCGCACGGCCTAACCTGTATAAATCTTACCAAATTATGCACTAAAATCTTCTTCCAGAACCACTATACCTATTAAAAGAAATCGCATCAAAATGTGTTGCGTAGTTTTAAAGAATTAAACAAACATAAAGACTAACAGTGGGAAGCGACTTTGCGTTGCTAATTAAAAGCACTAACTACTAAGTATTAAGAACGTTTCAAATATAAATTTTCTACTTCAAGTCAAAATATTAGTAAACTAAATATATTATCTATTATTTATCTATTATTTATTCCCACAACTCAAAATAGTGTTAAATGACTTATAATTACGGTTTGTAAAATGATGCATGAAATCTTCTCGCCAAGAACAATAAGCTGAGTATTTATAGTGTGTAATAACAATGGCTCTTCGTGTCTAAAATTAAATAAATGTAAATATAAATACAGCATTAGATCCGTGTAGTGGAACGCAAATATTATTGATAAACATGAATGAAACCGCATGGTTCGATTCATAAGTTCATAATAAAAGTTCTATTTCGTTAGCCAATTGTATTTGAAAACTTTACAAATATTATTAATTTCATTAAAATGTTTTTCTCTTTAGTGATTGAGATACGAGATAATGGTTTATTATGGAAAATTTAAACATGCCTCTTGCCTCTATAAGTTTTGATAATACACTGTGAAGAGTTTCTTACTAGTTGAGAAATCACAGATACGAATTAAGAAATCTATCTATAATAACTAAATAAAAGTCACCTGCAACTACGGAACTGTACAGTAGCACACATAAACAAATAAACAAAAAAAAATACATATTAAAAAATTCTTTCCAAAAGAAGAATAACTCGCTCAAATGCTCCTACGATTCATAAATAAGACGATGGATTGTACCACGATATGGATTTACGGACAAAGAAAGGCGATAAAAAGAAAGTATACCGTATTAAAGTTAAAGAATAGACGTATTATGGTTGTTTTTGCTAAGCCAAACTAGCCAACACTTGATAGACAATGTTGGTAGACAAAAGCCTTTGTCCAGTAGATTGGATCGTAGATACTACATCTTGTGTGTGCATACAATGTAGCCACACCATGTTCTTCAAAGTTCAAGTTCCTATCTCAATATATGAACATCATCTTAATTACACTACTCATAAAGCGAAGCATTAGAGAATGATTTACAATATAATATCTATCTATCTATCTAAGTAGGATTAAGATTTCTGCAACAGGCTCTATTAATAGAGAAAATAACTAAGCAAAAAGTATTGTATTGAGGATCAAATGTAACTATTTGGTAGATATTCATTAAAATTCAATGGTGTATTTCATTATATCAAAATATAAGGCTGTATAAAAGTAGCGTTTTGTTATTTGTAAAGCTTTAAGCTATTACAAATAGATACAAATTAACACGGAATTCAATAAATGTTCAACATTCCGCCAAATCGATTCTCATTTGCTATTTGACAGCACCATGTCTCACCCCACGCGTGCAGACAATATTTAACAAACAATTCGTTTTTAATAATACGTCTTTATTTATCCGCCATCAAACGTACGGACTCACCCATTGTTCTATTTTAGCGGAACGCCTTGTAAACACCGAGGCTTGACTGCCAAATATCCAGTCTACAACCACAAATAGGTATTTAACTAATCTTGGAGAACATTACATAATTTGCTTCCAGAATGTTCGGGAAAATAAATATATAGGTTAAGTTTGTTTGTGGGGATCAAATTTGGTCTATTTGTTGTATCTGCGTTTAGTTCACTAGTTTATGTAAACCAAAATAGCTGAACTATTCGCTCTGTGTATCTTAATACTTTATTGTACTTTATACATATTTAGTTATTGTTCAACAAAGTAAAATTTAATTTATTAATAAGACAGTAAAAGTGTCATAGATTAACTTTCAAACTTTGAACCTGAGAAATATCAATTTTATTACAGCGATTGATATATTTTATTTCATAGCGAAGAAATGTTACATAATGCAAGCACTGAAAAATGATACATTTCTAAAACGCAATTCAAAAGATGCAAATTCTAACTGAATCTTATTTTGTTCCAGATCCATTGCGCGTCCAGCAGCATTATTATCATAAGCAACAGAAACAAAATGTAAGTGAACAGCGTCCAATAAGAAATGATATTATTTAAGAGCTACTTAGTAAAAGTTGAAATGGTCCTATGGAAATTCTTTGGACATTTTCGAGGGTAATCTAATAATCTTGACGTATAATCAGGGTAGAAGGCCAAAGAAAACAATCGCTATTTTAAAGTGATTTTGTGAGAAGCAGGAATTCAGGTCACTCGTATTATGTCATAAATTTAGACATGTTTTGAAATGATATGCATATTTTCAAATTGATTTTATGCATACTTTATATTTTTCATCTGCCAAGTAAGATAGTCACTATGCATATTGAAACACTAAGTTACGCACTGCTTCGAAGTATGCAGTTATTATACGAGCATATTATAGCAATTATTATCAGGTGATATTGAAATGAGAATTGATGGGTTCTATACGTCCCCTTATATCGTGTACTTCATGCGATATCTACAGAAAGTCTTAAAATAACTTGTACACATGGAAAGTAATTAAAAACCTTCTCTTCTAATCTTCTTATATATAAAAATGAATCGCAAAATGTGTTGGTAAGCGCATAACTCGAGAACGGCTGAACCGATTTCGATAATTCTTTTTTTATTATATTCCTTGAAGTACGAGGATGGTTCTTATGTAGAGAAAACGTAAATATGTACCACGGGCGAAGCCGGGGCGGACCGCTAGTTTTATAATAAAAACAGGTTATCATATTTATAGGTTACAAATATAATAATTAATGTTAATTTCCTTTCTTTACAGGTAAAGACCTTGAAGTAGACAACATTTTACGTTAAACGGACAGACAAACGCTGCAACAATGGAGATAGAAGAAGTAGAAATGTATGGCAACGGCAACTACGCTTACGACGAAAATGGCACCTTCAATAGCACTTTCGAGAACTGCCCCAACATTAACCTTCCTGTGGTGTACGTGGTCACGCAAATCCTGTACGCTATAGTGTGTGTCGTCGGCCTTCTGGGTAACACTCTAGTCATATACGTCGTCCTGCGCTACTCCAAAATGCAAACAGTAACCAACATGTACATCGTCAATCTAGCCATCGCAGATGAATGCTTCCTGATCGGAATACCCTTCCTCATCATAACTATGTCGCGTGGAGCGTGGCCGTTCGGCAGGTTCATGTGCAAAGCCTACATGATATCCACCGGAATCAACCAATTCACGAGCAGTATTTTCCATTGCATCATGAGCGCCGATAGATACATAGCGGTGTGTCATCCGATCGCCGCGCCGCGGTTTCGGACGCCATTCGTGTCTCGTATCGTGGCGGCAACCGCCTGGACCGCGTCCGCTCTCGTCATGACGCCGATATTTATGTACACAACCTTGATACCCACCGAGAGCGGGGTATCTTGCAACATCGTGTGGCCGGAACGTGACTTCAACAAAGGATCGAGGACTTTCACGTTATACTCATTTGCATTGGGCTTTGCCGCGCCGTTAACACTCATTTTCATCTTCTACTGCCTCGTTATTCGCAAGCTGAAAACTGTGGGGCCGAAAAATAAATCCAAAGAAAAGAAACGGTCGCACAGAAAGGTGACGCGGCTGGTGTTAACGGTTATAGCGGTATACGTATTGTGTTGGCTTCCTTATTGGACGTTTCAAGTAGCCCTAATTTATTCCCCTCCCACGGAGTGTGCGAGCCGCATAACAATTACCGTTTTCCTAGTCGCCGCCTGCTTCAGCTACAGTAACTCGGCTATGAATCCTATTCTTTACGCTTTCTTGTCGGATAATTTCAAGAAGAGCTTCCTGAAGGCGTGTACGTGCGCTGCCGGGAAGGATGTGAATGCGGCTTTGCATGTGGAAAATAGTGTGATACCACGGAAGAAAGGTGCCGGGGCAGCCCGGGCGCAAGCTAGAGCCGCCAACGAGAAAAGAAAGGCTGCTCCGGGGATTGGCGGGTCTAGATCCGAGGCATCCACTGCGATGACGTCCCAGTCGATGGCGGTGAACGAGCCGCTGCACCTGGACAGCCGGCCGTCGACGCTGACCCCGCTCATAACGCCAAACGGCCTCACGCACACGAGGCTCTGAGTGCGGGCCTCTCGCCGCCAGCGCGAGCCCTCCCAATCGCTCCTCGAGGAAGACACTCTGATTGTATCTATAGATTAGTTCCGTGTAAGCGCATACGTGTATAATCTCTGACAGCTGAGTGACATGAGCCCTGTCATTCTAGCTGTCGAATATCTTATCAAATCTCGATGTTATTTAAATGTCAAATTGATGTGTTGCGCGGGCACTGGGCACGTATACGAGGTTCCTTGGAGTCGCGGCGAGTGAACATTAGGTGTGAGGTTATGTGTAAAGTTATGTGGACGGACGTGTTTCGACCTGGGGTTGTAACGATGAATTTATTAAGTTTAGGTAGTTTTCTCGCAAGGCGAATAAGTTTAACATTTGTATACCAGTTAGTGTAAAAATGTACATATCGTGTAAATATTCATAAATTGTCATATTGTCAGAATTGGATTAAATTACATATTGAATATTGGAATTGTGTTTTTTCTTCTACTTTCCTATAACATAATATCAGCCTATCAGAAAATATTGATGTCCCGAGGGTTCGGGTGAAAGCGACAAATCTATACCTGCTTATACTACAGTCATTTCCTGATCGATTTTCTTTTAGGGCAAGGACAACTTCTTCACTGTCCCACTGAACTAAAATCAATTCAGCTACATAATATTTGTCCTTGAACATCAGGCAAAGCGATATTATTTATCTTACTAAATAAATAGAGATTACTGTAAAGAGTGTATCTTACGCTATAAATACTGTACCGATTTATTAATGCTAAACTATTAACTACCTCTCTATAAGAATGAACAAGAGGCTTAGTCATTCTTTAAATAACAACTATTACTTTTACGCATATACGGTGCAGATGCATGTACATGTACAATATACACATATAACAAAATATAATTAAGTTTTTATACTGTATGTCAACGAAATAGCTCTACCGATTCTGATAAGTTAATCTATTGTAATAACGAGTATTCTAGAGTGTAGACTTATATGATTCTTAAAAATAAATTTAAAGTTTGGGCTCAAAAAATGCAGTTACATAATATTAATTTTAACTAAGCTACACTTTTTACAGTAAGGGCGCATTCCCACTATGTCGTAACGACTAATTTATCGTTCGACGACTGTCATCTCTACCTGTTCCCATTATAACGATTGTTTGTCGTCAACATTTTTTATCGTTTAGCAACTGTTGTATCTAGCTGTTCCCATTGGATCGCGACGACATTTTATCGTTTCCTGGCAGTCGCTTTGTCGTTTACACATCATCAGCAAGCTACAAATCTAGTCGCCTCTGCGTTCGCTTGGTGATTACTAGTGCGTTTACTCTCCTGAGTTCAATGGACGTCATAGAGTTGCCGTCCACGATTTTTTTATCGTTTTACGACTGTCGTGCTTGCCGTTCCCACTGTCACGACAAAGTGTCGTCACTGCAAAAACTGTCGTAGACGACAGTAAATTGTATCGTTCTAAATGTGAACACCTCCATTTAAACATATAAGCCACGACACTTAAAACTACACGATTATCTGTCGTCACGACACGGTGGGAACGCGCCCTTAGGGTATAATTGATATTATAGTAAAGAGCTGGGCATTTAAAACACAAATACAAACATTTATTTTTAATTGCAACCAAATATTTTAATCACTGATGACTGTAGTTATCTTAATCCTATATTATCAACATTGCAGAGCTGAAACCAAAATAATACATAAAAGAGAGTATCTAAAATTTTCTTGGCACGATCTTGTTTACTCTAGTGGAAATTACTCTTTATGTACTGAACCTAAACCCACGACCTTTTATACAAGTAATAATAATTTAGTAAAGAAGCTCAGCACAATTTCACAGACGAATTTACTTGAGAGAACATAAACTATCAACCAAATTAAATGTCAACGATGCTGATATTTACATTGCAATAGCAAAGAAGACTTTAAAGTGATTATAGCTTTACAAGGAATCGAGTTCACAACAAACGTTTCAGTCTGATTAACTCAAGTTTTTAAAGGGCATCGTTGACTTTTAATATTAAAGCAAATCAACTCAAGAAAACGGAGTTTAAACGCAATCCTACTAATATTATAAATGCGAAAGTTTGTGAGGGTGTGTGTGTGTGTGTGTGTTTGTAACTTTTTCACGCAAAAACTACTGAACCGATTACAATGAAATTAAGTACACATATATAGGGTAACTTGGATTAACACATATGATAGGTTTTATCCCGGAAATCCGACGGAAACGGGAACTATGCGGGTTTTTCTTAGAAAACGCGGGCGAAGCCGCGGGCGGAAAGCTAGTCTCTTTATAAGTTTAACTTTTAAAGGATTCAAATGATTATATTGTTAACTCAACTCCGAGAATGTCATATATTATGAAAAGTTGTCAACATATTCCAAGCATGTTACATTTTTAAGGCTTCTTGTATGCTAAGAGAAAATTAAATAAGGCATTGAAGTTAGGAATTTAATAATGCTCGACGCGTTTGATCGAAAATTGTTTACGATGATAAAAAAACTTTTTAAGAAATTATCGTTCACTTGATATTAATGTTATTATTGGTAAAGTTTAGAAGATATTATGTAATAAGTAGGCATATTTTTCCATTTGCTCTGTAGAGTTATTATAATTACAGTTATCTATCTTAATAAACCATCAAACTTAGATTAATTCTCTTTATGACTTTGTTTTTATTGAAGTTAATATTTTTAAGAAAGCTTAAAACTTTTGTTAATATAAAATTTAAACAGGTTAAAAACTACCGTGATCTACAATCTGCTTTAAAACTAATGAACTACGAAACTACTCTAACTTAAGAAGTTTCCTGACTGAATTTTTTAAATTTTTATTTTTATGCTAATTTGAACTACGTAATTACTGGTTTGTTATTGAAACAATAGCTAAAGATAACAATAACATAGAAAGCATTCAAAATCTAATATTAGACTTACGAATTTATGTAATCAAATAATATGAAAATAGTTTATTACTAAATACATAACCATCTATCATTCTTAAAGTCTAATGTGACGTATGACCGACATCCACAGAGAGGCAGAGCGAATTACATAAAAAACTACTAAATCTTTAAGAACGAGCTTGTGTGTTAAACATGTATACCACGTACCAAATATTTATTATTTAAAAAAGTAAAATATACAAAGAAACTCACGTACAAAAGCCAATAAAGCAAATGAGTAGAAGATTAATCTGCCGATGTGTGTCACGCCGACGCGACGGAGGGGTAGACAAATTGACAAGCCGCTCTATATTTACATACACGGCTTCACATGAGATTAATATTTGCATACAAATATGAGCAAGTGGCTGACGTCAGCTGTGGTCAGTCTGAGCGATTGAATCGAGCTCAATTATGCATGTGCTAGCAATGAAGAAACTGTGTAAATTAATGTTAGTTAAGAGTTAAGATCGAACAGTGCTTGGTGAATGAAAAGTTTATAGTCGAAACCGAACTAGAATTTTAATCTTAAATGTCTTCATTTGAAATTTATAGCGTTTGTACTATTATTGGATTCATTTATACATTAAACTATTTGTATATTCACATATTAAAGAAACAATCCATACTAATATTATAAATGCGAAAGTAACTCTGTCTGTCTGTCTGTTATTCAATCACGCCTAAACTACTGAACCAATTTTCATGAAATTTGGTATAGAGATATTTTGATACCCGAGAAAGGACATAGGCTACTTTTTATCCCGGGAAAATGACGCAATCCCGGAAATCCCGCGGGAACGGGAACTATGCGGGTTTTTCTTTAACTGCGCGGGCGAAGCCGCGGGCGGAAACCTAGTTCATAATATTGTTAAATTTACTTTTATTTTACTTTAAATAATAATAAAATAAAATATTTATTTTGCAAGAACTGTAGAAGATTTATATATGTATATAATTCATAATTCATCACAAATCGCCAATTTACATCACCAAGAGGTTATTAAATACATATTAAGTATTCCTTTTAGGCAGCCACCCTTCAGGTTCCTTACTTCAAACGTTAACTTATTTCCTTATAATAAAACCATCAAAGCTCACGATATTTAATTTCCGTGCAATAGCGTTGTTTGCGTATAGAATGAAGTGTCCGTATGTTGGTCAGCTCATTGAATTGGGTTTGTGGGTCAATTGTGTACCACGCTATCTTATGCAGGCTTAGGTAATATCATTAATAATGTTGTATTTTTGAAGTGTCAAGTAGAGATTTGTATTAAGTGAAGTCCCATGCCCCCTAGTGGGGTAAGGGGCAAATGCATTATACATCTGATTCACTGATCGATTTTCTTTAGGGACAAGTAGGTGATCAGCCTTCTGTGGCCTACCAGACCGAGACATTGTTTTTTTCTTCATTTCCACCGGGAATCGAACCCACGACCCCTCGGTGATACGTTCAATCACTGTACCAAGGAGGCGGTCCGATGGGTATAACATATAGTACAATTTTAAATATATAGATAATTAACACCCAGACATAGAGCAAACATCGATGTTCATCACACAAATATTTGCCCTGGGTGAGAATTGAACCCACGACCTCTGGCTTCGAAGGCAGGGTCGCTATCACCTAAGACAACCCGTCAGAATAGATTATTAAATCTTTTTGGATTCGAACGCTCTTAAAGAGATCTAGTTAATGCAAAGAAAATTTTTCTTTTGAAATCTGAGTAAGCATTTCACTTGATTATGCATCTTGCTTACAAATATAATATTGATAAATGAATCCGTATCTGATGACATTCAATTAAATAAAAATATTCAACTTTTATTAATCCTTAGTATTAATCTTTCTTGCCCTAAAAACAAATGTTGTTGCAAACCCATTTATTACAGAGAACTAAACAAATCCTCACAAAGGCCATTGTTCAAAAGTCAAGATGAAGATATATTGTGACATTTTCATATTTCGCACAAAACAAAAGGTTAGTCATTAATTATCACCTAAAATGTCGGGGAAAATCGTCCCCGGATCGCCGTGAAACAATACTGTTTAATTAGTCTATATCATTCTTCTGTTATTTATAACTTTCACTATATTGGACTAATAAAAAAAAAACTTCACCATACATTTATCGCATTTATTCCTCAAATTTTAAAAACATTATAAATAGGTAGATTGAAATTCTTGTTTCACAACTACTATGATAAAATTCTTACGGGATTAGTCGAATTAAAATGCCTAGTTCGATTTTTGATATTTTAGCAAACTGTTTTAATTTCAATATTATTGTAACTTGTGATCTACATAGAAAACTATATTTATTTATAGCACTATTGGGTGTAGATTTAGAACCTTTGTCCTACATGTACGTATCCTACAAACTTGCGAACGCAACAAGATAGACACACGGGAGCCATCCTTCACGGGAAAACGAGCCTTAAAGATTAATGACTATTTCTTCCCATTACATATGGATATAGTACATGCTCCATTTACCTTTCCCCACTTCATTACGTGCCAATTTAGCTTACAGCTGAAGCTCTGTTACAGCTTAATAGACTTATATGATAATTAAGATGATGGACAGACTGTATACAAGAGCATGCATGAAATAGTGGTGTGGTTAATGAAGTTATTATTATTAATCATAGTATAATGAATAAAGTTGAGGAAAATTTAATAGTATGTAAAATAAACTGTTCAAAATCTTTACACGCACACGACCTTTATTTAAGAAGTTACGACTTAAGCACAGTATTACCATATTTCCTAGGAAATAATATTGTAATACTGTGACTTAAGTATGTATATAAACAATAATTTAAACAACACTAGTAAATGCTTTTCTTTTCTTTGATCTAAACCAAATCTAAACTTATCTAAGTATAAAAGAGTGACAGTTATATAACTGGCACATTACAGCACATACAATTCAAGAATTACTGAACGAATTTTAATGATTTTTAGTCCGTTGTGTTTGTGCTAAATGTTACATGTATCATCCTTTAATTAATGATAATAACGTACCATAAAAACATAAAACATTAATAATTATTGTTTACACAACACGATAATTTGAACCAATTGCCTGTAAAGCCAATATAATAATTATAGGACGAAACGTGGAGCCTCCCATTGAAGTAGGTCGATTGACAATTAGACGCGGACACAAGGCAATGTTTACCGCTCAACGCTTGTATCCAGGGGTAATTGATTTTGGGATTACGAATTTAGAGGCGTCATGGAAAAATCGCTTTATCGAGACGACTGTTTGTTGTGTGAATTTGTATGTAAATTGGTGTATGAATTATGGATGTTGGTGATTAAAGTACTATTTGTAATAAGGATTGTACAAAATTTCTTTATTACTCCTAAACTCTATTACAGAATCAAAGCTCACAACAAAATGAAAACTCTGCCTTTATCCAAGTGTTTAATAAATATATAAATGATATCCCGACATGTCCCAAAGTTGGCATTCAAAGTCTGAACAGGAGCGATCAAACTGTCTGCAAGACACGTCGTTGAGAAGTTATAATTGGTCCCATCCCACCCCCAGGGGATTCCCCAACTTCGTAAGCTCCTAAAAATTAATTGCGATAAATCTTTATAAATATGAGTCGTTGAGTGTCCAGAAATGTTACGGATAATGATGTTTATATTCGAATTTTCTTGATATTTATAATCGAGAATTTGCTAAAGTTTAATACGAGTTTTTATGTCATCAAACATACTTTCTAAATAAGTATTTCAATAATTTTATAAGCATACAGTTTATTATATCATTAATAAATTACTTTTAAGGGTGTACTTACTCTTACTTGGTTACTGAACGAATCTTTGAAATTTGGCTGTTATCTAACGAAAATCTTTATTGCATTCATGTATTTATTAAATCATAAATAAAGTTACTGAAATTGATGCATGTTATACAATGTATATTTACTCCCAGTTATCATACTACCATTTTATTAGCTTAATATTAATATTGTAGAGTTTATTTAAACAATAAAACTGAAATACTACTGGTGCTAATATAATAACGTATACACAAGCAAATCTCGCGTGAAAACAAATAAATGTAAAATATAATATTGTTTAGAAAGTTTCAGCTTAATAAATTGGGCCAGAACGAGAACAAAAGGCCCATAACATTACACTAAATTTCCATTATTTCTTGAATTCAGAGTCCGTGTCACGATACGGAATTTCATATTCTTATACGAATAAATGATTATAACTTTAATAACCTTATGAACTTGTTATTTTCGAAATATATACCAGTAATGTCGAAATTTTATGTTGTATACCTGCAAGAAAATTTAAGAATATCGAAAGAAGTTGTAAAAGAAAACATCAGCATAAAACATGTTCTTTTCTTGTGAATCAAAATACTCTAATAACATAAATACCCCGTCAGAATTAAGTCTTGGAAAAATTTGTTTTTATTACAAAATAGAGAGCTTTTTAAACGAGTGAGTTGTTCACTAAACTACAAAACAAAAGATAAACAGATCGAAAGCTTGTAGTTTAAAAGATTTCACTGTAGTCTGTGCATCGCAGATAGGACACAATAATATATTGTGGTAATGATCGCTCATGATGCGGCAACGCTCCCAGGGCGTGCTACAGGGATTATTGTTAGGGCTGCTACACTTGTGTTAAAAAAAAAAATAATATACAGGGTGTCCCACTATTGGTATACTAAGCGCGAAGGAACTAGTAGTTTTGCATACACTGATCACGTAAAAAATACTTAAACAACAAAATTACGTCAAAATTTTTTTGCTAAATTTTTCCTGAAAATCCATGTTTTCTTCTCTAGCTTCGGGCAGCCGTCATATACCGTTTCTCTAATGTGAGCATTTTGTCTATGAAAACATAATCTTAAACGATAGCTCACGTGCTGGTGGCAAAGTTGGGCGGGTTGCTTGTCATGGGTGTACCCATAGACTTTTAAGAATTCATCTATTTGAAAAAAAAATGGGTCTGGAATTTTTTAAGTATTTTTTACGTACTCAGCGTATGCAAATCTATAACCTCCTTTGAGCTTAGTATACCAACAGTGGGACACCCTGTATACTTTATAAATTTTTTAAGCTTTCTTACACGTCTTGTTTAAATGTATCGATATGTTCAAATATAGTACGATTAGTTAGAAGATATTATGAAATATTTTGAAGATATATATTTGAGATATTTTGAAATAAAACAGAGTGCAGAGAGAAGAAACTAAAATATTTATTTCATTTCAATTCGGTATTATTCCATAAATAAATATTAAATATAATTTTACGCTATTTCACGCCTACGTGACATATAGATTTTCAACAATACAGTCGCCTAGTGTGGGCTGACTATCAGGTGCATGACATGTAAATTTCCAGAATATTTCAAAAGTTTTCTGTATCATTTCTAGTTAAATTGAGGTTAATAACATCAAAACTTAAATGACACGTATCATATTGTATTTATGATTTACAAAAATACGAAATATTCACACTATGAAACTAAAATGGAACTTGAACAATGAACAATACCGTTTTAACGGCTACATAAATAACCTAGGGTTTTAATATAAGCCATTTTTCTACGAATTTATATAAATCACCCGATTAAAAAAATATGATTAACTCCATATTATTTATGATAGACCTGTCGATAAACATTTATAAAAAATACTTTTTCTATCCATTATTTCAATTAAAAGCCTTCGCATAATGAATACGAACATAATTCAAACAAATTTATTATAACACACATTACAATATTAAAGAACCATCGTGTTCTGCTATACTAATAAGAAATAGCGTACCAATATTTCATTCCTTTCAATAAAAAGGTTTTAAAAATCATAGGTAGCAGCCCTACATCATAAGGATAGTCGTACACCTGAGTCAGCCCCGCGACCAGACGGCTGAGATTAATAGTACCGAGCTTTGAGGCCCTTGACCCTACAGGTGTTTATATTTCGTTACATTCCGAGCTTTATGTTGTCACAGTTTACGTGGTAATTCTGAAAAATGTATTGTAGTACTTAATACGATTAAAATTCATGTGAAAAGATTCTTCTTTATTCAACGTTTGTTGTGATAAAAGAAAGAAAGAATTCATCTACACAACATTACATAATATTCAATGCTGAACTTGATCTCCGATCTGTTTTTATCTGGACACTTTAAGACGTCTTAATATTTAAAATATTTATTTGTTAAAAACTCTACCTTATACATAAATGTACAATGCAGAAAGAGTATTATTATTCTTTTTTTCTGTTCTCGTCTCGCCAATATAGTGACCTTATTGCTCGTTACCTTTTACCATGGTTGCCTGGTAGAGATCACTACGTAGTGATAAGGCCGCCAAGTTAGTTGTACTCTTTTTTTAGCTATAAGTAATTCTAAGGTTTTCCTATTTGTACAACTAATAAAGTGTTAAATAAATAAATAAAATAAAGTCTTGTTGTATCGAAACTTATCAAAATATAAATACAAGTACTCATAATATTATCAAATTTAATTAAAATATCAGTTCCAGTCTTAATATTTGTGTCAGAGTAAGCAATCTCTACCTGTATTATTGTTTAAACTATACCTACAACTCCATGTATTACTGTTTTCAATTTTCCCAAAATAATTAATAATTAATAGCTACCCGTAGGTTGTTTCGGCAAAAGACAGCAAAGGTATATTCCAAGTATATTAATTAAGTCAGCTTTGTATAAGCTATATTTGCACTCCTTACATCATCAGTTACGCTTGGTGCTTTCCACTATTATGCCATACTTCAATAATCTAATTAACGATTTTCAACACGGTTTTTGTAAAAACCGCTCAACGGTCTCAAACTTGCTACATTATGCTTTTTACATCTGCAATAATCTCGACAGTGGCAGTGAAGTAGATGCTGTATACACTGACTTTAGTAGTGCTTTCGATAGGGTGGATCATTTCACTCTCTTACAAAAATTAAAAAATTATGGATTCCACGGGCGTCTTTTGGATTGGTTTCGTTCTTATCTTCACAATAGAATACAAAGAGTTACCGTGGGGGGTTATACGTCCCATGAATTTGTTGCAACTTCTGGTGTCCCTCAGGGCTCGCATCTAGGCCCGGCCCTTTTCTTGATTTTTATTAATGATATTTCAGACTGTGTAAAATATACTCATATGGGCAATTTTTGCAGATGATTTAAAATTGTACAGGACGGTAAATAGTTTAGCAGATGCATTTTTACTTCAACAAGACATAAATGCTGTTCATAAATGGTGTATTGATAATAGGATGGAAATTAATGTTGACAAGTGTTTACATATTAAATTCTCTAGAAAAATTAAAAAATTGAATTCAGATTA
This sequence comes from Colias eurytheme, assembly GCF_061535395.1. NCBI lineage: Eukaryota > Metazoa > Arthropoda > Insecta > Lepidoptera > Pieridae > Colias > Colias eurytheme. The sequence goes on along the minus strand of NC_142988.1, from coordinate 12,810,986 downwards.
TTACATTAACATGGAACTTATCAAGGAAGTATCTGTTGCTCGCGATTTGGGTGTATGCTTTGACTCTAAACTTACTTTCTCACATCACTTTGAGGATATTATTTCAAAAGCATGGCGTATGTTGGGTTTTATCAAAAGGAATACTAAGGATTTTCACAGAACTGCGCCTTTGGTTATTTTATTCAATTCTCTCGTCCGCAGTGTGCTGGAATATGCTAGTGCAATATGGAACCCTCACTATCAACGACACATTGCACGAATAGAAAAAGTACAAAAGGCATTCACAAAATTTTTAGCTTTTAAGGATGCTCACATCAACTATAGGGCCCCATACAATGATAGGTTAGAGCATTTCAAACTTATTTCTTTGGAAAATCGTCGTCACCTTTTGGATCTTTATACTTTGCATAAAATCGTAAATGGCAATCTAAACACCAATCTTTTAACTTATATTAATTTAACTGTTCCCCGTTCAATCCCACGTTATGCGATAGTTAATACCTTTTCTGCCTCTTCGTCTCGTACAAACTTAAAGAAGTATAGCCCCATGAACAGACTAATGCGTGCTTTCAATAAGATTAATATAAATAATGATGTTGACATCTTTCACGACTCATTTTGGTCTTTCAAGAATAAAATTATCAAAATTATCTCTATGGACACTGTTATTGAATTCCTGTAAAAATGTAATTGAATTCCTATAATTATTTTTGACAATATTGTTTTCACATTGCTCTATATCTGACATTTTTTTTCTGTGTATAATTATTTAAATTAAATACTTAATTCAATCCAATTCTCAAGTAATGCTGTATGTACCTGTAATTAGTAGCCAATTTAGATTAAGACTTTATGTACGATTACTTATATAATGTTACAAATTGAGTTACTGTTGGTGCATCTATAAATAAATAAATAAATAAATAAAAATAAATAAATAAATCAGTTAATATTATCACTACGGAGTGTATATTAAATTTTAGAGAAACATTATTATTTAGTTATAAATCTTTAGTTTATTCGTGGAAGCCTTTGAAATAGCTCTTGTATGAACAGACCATGAACGGATACTGTGCAAAAAAAATCTTCTTCAATATTTGGAGCTTTTTTGCATGTATAAAATGAAAGTATTGGATGTAGTTTTGAACCTTATTTGGCAAGAAATAAATTACATAATTGGCCACAGTGTAGATTGAATTATACTTTTATAAAATAATCTTGACACGGCGCGACCTCCTTTGCGGAATGATCTATAAAATCTTATACTTTTCTAAAAGTAAATTCACAGTTTTCTATTAAAGCCCAGGTTGAAACAAAATAAATATAATTTCAGTGGGCTCATCCGTTTAGAGGGCGAACGTGAGGGGACAGCCAGACGGCTTTTCTAATCTTTTCTATATATAGTTACTTGTATATACTTTGTACTTAGTTCAGTATCGTCACGTTTCTAACTAGATTTTTCCTTTACATATTGAGAACATTATTTTGTAGTTATTTTATTGTATAACATCATTTTAGTATGAATAACTTTGCGTTATGTATTAACAAGAATTTATTTTATATTGAACTAGCGGTCTGCCCCGGCTTCGCCCGTGGTACATATCTCGCTATAAAAAGTAGCCTATGTCCTTTCTCGAGTATCAAAATACCTCCATACCAAATTTCATGCAAATTGGTTCAGTAGTTTAGGCGTGATTGAGTAACAGACAGATAGACAGAGTTACTTTCGCATTTATAATATTAGTATGGATTACTATTGTTATAATATATCGGAAAATATTGGTAGAATACTATACTAATAAAAGTATTGGTATCGTTTACATGGGTATTCGATTTTAATCACTATAATCCAACACTAGTCAAATATAATATCTATTCTTGAGGAATGCAATCAGAAGGCTCGTAGCTATTAGAATGTTTTTTTGTACAGATTCCATACCATCCTTGTCTTAGCATCGAATGGATACTTATATTATGCTGTATTTTGTGAAATCCAACTCAAGTGGTACAGCATTAAGTTCCTCAGACTATATTAACCTTATTAATTTTGACGATTTAGATCTGCTTGTGCTCTACCATAACGAATCTTTTTTATCAGTACCTATCCATCGTTTACTAATCTATACTATACTAATATTATAAAGCTGAAGAGTTTGTTTAAACGCGTTAATCTCAGGAACTACTTATCCGATTTGAAAAATTCTTTCGGTGTTAGATAGCCCATTTATCGAGGAATGCTTATAGGCGTCATTAAGCGAAGGCCAACAGGAGCGGAGCCACGTGGGTGTAACCGAGAAGCGCAGCTAGTCCTTCATAAACATCATTGAAGACGTAGCAATTTTTCATTAAAAAACTGTTGGATAAGTATACAGAAGTCACCTTCACGTGTATTTCCATCGTAGACGCATAAATACGTTGAATGTACTTTATTAAGGCGGCAACCGGTCGGTGTACAGGCATAAAGTGGCGCGAACTAATGCCCCACGGTATGCTAAGCAGCTAATCTATGCAGACGACACGACACACGACAAACAAAGATAATGTGTCGTTCTCGTGTCGGAGACAATGTGGCTTATTGTACCATGTTTATCGGGCGGGTTTTTGTTTTGCATTTTCCCCTGTTTGTGGCCTTGAGTTTTTTTGTGTATTCTTGTGTGTTTTGTAAGTGAGTGTTGCATAAGACATCAAAGTTAATACAAATCTGTCTTTAATTTGTACTACGACACTTGAACTTATAAATGAGCAATCTATTTAAAACAAAGGAAAATAACGGCATTCATAACCCTTAATTTTCGATTATCGCTCTTCTAAAGTATTTATTAATCCTTCTGTGTATTTATAAATAGATATATAGAAATAGATATTTATAGAAACACATAAACCAATGTTCTCTCTGATCCAACTGAATCTGATCCAATTATCGTTAAAAGCACTACGAATTACGTAGGCGTTAAAGTCTATTATTGAATGACATATAGAACTAGCCTCTACGCTTTGAATAGTACTTAAGAAGTTCGTTGTTAGACACCAATCGCTAAGTCAAAGGCCTTTGAACAACTGGTTGGCCACCAACTATAAAGAAACAAGTGTGACCCAATTCTTGAAAAGCTACAGTTCCAAAGTGAGTCTTCAACGCTAAATCTCTTTAAGTCTATTTGAGTTTCAGTCTAGATATAGACACACACCAGACGCAGTTTGTAAACGCTTCAGACGAAAGTTCTATCCGTCTAAGTTAGGACTATATCCAATATTAACTCTTTAAGATGGGAAGTTTTGCAGCCTTTAAGACGTATAATGGTTCTTTCGTATAGCTTTTTAAACAAGAAGAATCATGGCGAAGCGATAACTTCTACGCTTTAAGTTTGCACTCAATTACAAAAATCTTAAATAAGTATAATAATTCAGCGAAAGTAACTCAAATCACAATGAGAGCACTGTTTACAGTCCTCTATATACATATTGTAAATAATTTGGAAAATCCAAAAGTGCACGCCTCATAATTTTTTTTAAATAAATATTTATTAATTATTATTTTTGTTTATTTAATAACAATTAAACCACATCGAATCAGACCCTGAAAAATGAAAGGGTTCTATTCCTGAGCATACTCAAGCGTAAGAGAAAAAAAAAGACTCGATTAGTAAAGTATTTCGGTCGCTATCGTGTTAACAAGAAAAAGGATCCGCACATACAGACACACGGACGTCCAAGACAGAACTTTTTTAAACTGTTTTTTAACTAGTTTAAATAACAAAAATGACATCAAAAATATCATGAACGTTAAAAATAGTGTTTTTTCTTAATATGTGTGTGTATGTATTATCTTACAAGTGCAATGTATGATACATAAAGACATTTTAAGTTTGAAAAATCAGATGTTTTGCGCGAAGTGACAGTAGTACCCACCTCAACGCTTCGCTTATGAGGCGTGCAATACCTACGAATGTTTTGAAAAAATGTAAAATGCAAGTAACGTTGCGAAAAAGATATTATGCGTAAAATGCAACTAAAGTTGCGAAAAAGATATGATGTAACTTGGTCATACAAAAAAGGGATCAGATCTGTATAATATACAATAATTTATATCAGATATAAATTATTGTATTCAGAAGTTATTTCTAGAAGGAATAATGCTCATCCGCGTACAGTATTATCTTATGCATGACGTGTTACGAACAATCATTATTACCTATTCATAGTCATCAGACTGTAACACATGGTCATGTGTAGTAATTCCAATAAGACTTTTGTCTTGAATCTTGAATTAATAATCTTATATATAAAAAAATGAATCGCAAAATGTGTTGGTAAGCGCATAACTCGAGAACGGCTGAACCGATTTCGATAATTCTTTTTTTATTATATTCCTTGAAGTACGAGGATGGTTCTTATGTAGAGAAAACGTAAACATGTACCACGGGCGAAGCCGGGGCGGACCGCTAGTAATTAATACATATATTGTATTTAATCAGTAGATCGGATCGCTTTTTATTTATGCAAGTGAAGCGTACCTAATAGATACATAAAATAGCATGTAACTTGCCTTCGAAATAGTATTCTCAGCAGATATAAATTTATAATAGACTAGCTCTTGCCCGTAGCTTCGCCTGCGTGGAAAAGATAAATATTCATGGTACAAACATTCATCCCCTATCTTATCCCCTTGGGGGTAGAATTAATCAAAATCCTTAGCGGATACCTACGTCCTAAAATCTACCTGCGTGCCAAATTTCAGCCCAATCTGTCCCGTGGTTTGGGCTGTGCGTTGAGAGATCACTATGTAGTATGTACCCTTGAGTTATAATGTTAGTGAACTTAGCAGATCATTTTTAGCAGATCAAAAAAAAATGTGAGTTCTTATCGCGTGCAGTTGAGTTCTACAGTTCCTGATACTTTTTAGAAATAGTTCTGGCGTTTTTACCTTAAAAAACGACATTTGAAAAAATGATCTGCCAACTTCCCGTAGCAGATCATTTTTAGCAGATCAAAAAAAAAAGTGAGTTCTTATCGCGTGCAGTTGAGTTCTACAGTTCCTGATACTTTTTAGAAATAGTTCTAGCGTTTTTACCTTAAAAAACGACATTTGAAAAAATTTATCTGCCAACTTCCCGTAGCAGATCATTTTTAGCAGATCAAAAAAAAAATGTGAGTTCTTATCGCGTGCAGTTGAGTTCTACAGTTCCTGATACTTTTTAGAAATACTCGCGTAAAATGAAACACTAGAAAATTTATTTATGTCATATTTCATCACGCCGTAGCACCATGCCGTAGCATCACGCCGTAGCATCACGCCGTAGTATCATGCCGTAGCATCATGCCGTAGCTTCATGCCATAGCATCATGCCGTAGTATCATGCCGTAGCATCGCGCCGTAGCATTACGCCGTAGCATCACGCCGTAGCATCATGCCGTAGCATCACGCCGTAGCATCATGCCGTAGCATCACACCGTAGCATCACACCGTAGCATCACGCCGTAGCATCACACCGTAACACATGCCGTAGCATTACGCCGAAGCATCACGCCGTAGCATCACAGCGTAGCATCACGTCGTAGCATCACGTCGTAGCATTACGTCTTAGCATCACGTAGGCCAGGTCCAGGTCGGGTTTTTTCAAATGTCGTTTGTTAAGGTAAAAACGTAGAACTATTTCTAAAAAGTAGTTATATTTGTTTAGATAAAAAAGAAATGTTAAAAACATTCACTTAACTAAAACCTACATATAAGAATGCAGAATACCTTTATTCTCGACTTCTTATAATAGACTGCTCTCTCATAATGTCAGCCAACAATGATGTTATCTATACTAATATTATACTAATATTATAAAGAGGAAAGGTTTGTATGTATGTATGTATGGTTTTCACGCATAAACTACTGGACCGATTTTGATGAAATTTAGCACAGATAATCTTTAGACCCTGAGAAAGAACAGAGGCTACCTTTTATTGCGAAATACGTACCACGGGCGAAGCTGGGGCGAACCGCTAGTGATGTTATAAAAGTTCAATTGACTCAAACTTAAACATATGAAGGTTTAAAAATAACCAGGGGTGTATAAAGAAGTATAATTTACTTTTAGACAAACAAAGGCTTTAAAAGTAAGTAAATTAGGTTTACGTAAGTTTTGTACTGAGCCTGTATTGATGTCTCGCAAGTTCAACTTAAGTGCTGTTTCTAGTAAGTTACGAGTTAAGAACTAAGTTATCTGGGACCTAGTACAGTCGACGAAATATAAAAAAAAAACAATAATAAAAACGGGTGTTTTATTACAACTTTAGATATAAGAAATAGGATTATTTTGAAAAAAATTTAATATATAAATGAAATTTCATACTTTATCTTAGATCATATTAACCTTCCTATAGTTCAAGTTACTTATAAGCTTATTTCTCTAGAGCTACACTTATTGTTACAATAGTTACAATATGTGTGCGTGTGTGAGTGGGTGTGTGTATGGTTATGGCTTCTTTTCCTGTTTTTTCTGCCTAAAGCTTCGCCGGTTTATTATAAACAAAAGCTTCCCCGAGTACCACGCTATCTATTTAAAAATTCGTAAAAAATCCTTTGCGTGGTTGTAAAGATGTAAACATACAGACAGACAGCGGCAAGGGACTTTGTTTCATACTATGAAGTTATTATTTATAGAAACGTATTTTAAATCAATAAGCGTAAAATTCCGTAATTTATACATGAAATTCAAACTCAATCCAAATTAACTGTCGAATTATTGAGTGCATGTAACAATTAATAGTACTTTATCGAAAAGCCATCGACTGCAGGAAGCTATAATAAACTAAGTAGAGTTGATTGCGCCAATTAATTTTCTTTGGAACGAAACGAGTTTGAACGTAAACCAAAGTTTAACTTTGCCTCTTGCCAACTTTGTATTTACTCGGTTAAGTCGCTTTAGTGCCATTGATTTAATAATTACTTGAGGAAAACTTTAATTCAATCTTACTTAATTAACAGGATGTTTTCTGCTTTTTATTACAACACAGTATACATTTCTATGTAACAGTAATTTAATATGTAATCTACACTTTATTCAGTTATGTATTATTGCACGCCTCATAAGCGAAGCGTTGAGGTGGGTACTACTGTCACTTCGCCCAAAACTTCTGATTTTTCAAACTTAAAATGTCTTTATGTATCATACATTGCACTTGTAAGATAATACATACACACACATATTAAGAAAAAACACTATTTTTAACGTTCATAATATTTTTGATGTCATTTTTGTTATTTAAACTAGTTAAAAAACAGTTTAAAAAAGTTCTGTCTTGGACGTCCGTGTGTCTGTATGTGCGGATCCTTTTTCTTGTTAACACGATAGCGACCGAAATACTTTACTAATCGAGTCTTTTTTTTTCTCTTACGCTTGAGTATGCTCAGGAATAGAACCCTTTCATTTTTCAGGGTCTGATTCGATGTGGTTTAATTGTTATTAAATAAACAAAAATAATAATTAATGAATATTTATTAAAAAAAAATTATGAGGCGTGCACTTTTGGATTTTCCAAATTATTTTATTTATTTTATTGCATTACAACTGTAACATCCTTACGAATATGAAGAATATTATACGTTCTACTATCTTTCTGACTGTCAAATATTAGGTTTAGATCTCTACACCATCATTACTCTGACTTTCTAGACGTTATAGGTAAAATCCCAACTTTTTGAAATTTCAAAAAAAGTATAATAATTAAAATGGTTACTACACGTGTACTCATAAATTAGGTAAATAACTGCTATCATTATTTATTCCTTTCAGAACCTTCGTACAATAAAAAAATAAATTCATACCCCAGAAATATATCCATATCGCAACATTCTCCGTATTAATGATAATTAGCGAATCTAATACTGAAACATAACAAATAATGAATGTCTTAACGATCTGAATAACGAGGGACAACAAAGGAACTAGGAAGGCTTTGTTCCCGCCATATTGGATACATCGAACAATGTGTATGTGAAATATTAATCGTAGGAATGTTTAATTAATAAACTGTAAGGAGTAATTATTTGTATCCGATGTCGGTGAGTGATCTGTTTACGTGATAGTTTTGCTTCAAAAATTGGGTGGGTGCGTGGACGTATATAAAAGCAATCAGTGAAACAGATGTATAGGACAATTATTAATTATATACTTACAGGTATAAGCGTTACGGAACATATTCAATTGTTTGTAAACTTTATAAATAACAATGCTTTTAAATATTTTTTGGATGTTTGACCAACTCAAAAGCTACAGAACCGAACTTAAAAATACTATTGAGCAAAAGTTTCACTACCCATTCCTGAGTTCCATACTATGTTAAATAGGCTCGGGTAACTTAGTTCCAACGGCTAGTTATTCACAATAAAATACGCAAATACATAAATTTAATCTTTAATACCACTGATCCGTTATTTCCATAATCCTTGAAGCGAAAGGCACGCTAAACGTTGTCTCTATAAAGTGTAGTACCCTCGAGAGCCCACACGATTACAGTGGAGTATAAAGCCCGGATATTACGGGTTTGCTGTGGGTACCAAATTATGTTTTACAGTATATGCCATGAATTGCTGATTAAACTAGTGAAGAAATTGGAGTATGCAAAAATATTATAAAGTAGTAAAATGATGATCATTAATCGTTTTTTTTTAGATAACTTACTCATATTTCGTTAAAATTTTTTTTCTTAACATACTACTGAATGTCGTAAAGATTATGATTTTGTTGTTTTTTTATCAGTCTATATTATCAGAACTAGTCCATATTATAAAATAAAATATGAATGTAAATGTATACGTAAGTTTTACCTCAATTACAAGAAACTTTATCGAAAGTTTGACATTTTCGGAACTGAATAGTCTTTATATTTCTTGAGGAATTCATTGGGTTAGATAGTAAATCAAAACTTGGGTGGGAGGTTTCCAAAATACACGTTCACAATATTTTATAAAGGGAAGGGACTGAAATCAAAAAATCACATAACTGTTATCACCGTGATTTAACAGTGATATTTCTGCTATATTATATCACTGAGAACTTCATTAATGCACACCTTGTTATGATTCTCGGAATAATAAATTAAAATCCGACGTCAGTACAGGTATTTTCATTAAACAAGATAATTATTATTAAGAACTACTGAGCATCACAATTTACTACCATAATATTCATTTGCATCACTAATTATTATTAAATATAAAAAAATTAAGATCATTGTTATCTTCGATTTCAAATTGAAAACACCCACAAATATTTAAGTAAAGATTACAAGAACTGACACTACAAAAATCACTGTGAAATAATGTAACATTCCGACATCACTAGATGTCACAAAACCGAAAGGTCCTCTCTTACCGCCCACGCCAGAACTCCTCTGACTCCATCTCTATTAATTTGAAACATAACAACGGCCCACGCTTCCTCCCAAAAGATGAGAGAATAATCACTGTGAATTATAAATATAACAGAATGAGGCAACCTTTGAACCGCAACCGGAGGGACTTTAACAAAAATACTCTTATTAATTCGCCTGAATAAATGTATTTCGAATGGTATGTAAACAATGTTTAGGAAATATCATTAAAATTGTGTAAGCAGAGGTATTTCTCATTATTTTTGCGGCCAAAGATGATAACTGGATAAATGGATCCTTTATGTTAAATCCACATTTTATAATTAAAGATAGATAGATAAGAAATTTAAAATTAACAGATTGTTAGATATTGGCGTTCGGTTCTTAGGTTAGGTTAGAATACTAGCTTTCCACCCGCAGCTTCGCCCGCGCAGTCAAAGAAAAACCCGCATAGTTCCCGTTCCCGTGGGATTTCCGGGATAAAACCTATCCTATTCCCGGGATAAAAAGTAGCCTATGTCTTTTCTCGGGTATCAAAATATCTCTATACCAAATTTCATGCAAATTGGTTCAGTAGTTAAGGCGTGATTGAGTAACAGACAGACAGACAGAGTTACTTTCGCATTTATAATATTAGTATGGATGAATCGCAAAATGTGTTGGTAAGCGCATAACTCGAGAACGGCTGAACCGATTTCGATAATTCTTTAATTATTATATTCCTTGAAGGTATCCGAGGATGGTTCTTAGGTAGAGAAAACGTAATTATGTACAACGGGCGAAGCCGGGGCGGACCGCTAGTTTATAATATTAGTATGGATTTGTAAATTTTTGTCGCCTAACATTATAATGATCAGCTACATTTCCCTGTAATATAATTTTATTTCGTCCCTACTTCTTCAATGTATGTACTTACGTATAAAATATCGTGTCCAACTTGTGTCACATCCAAGAAGCTTATATCTAATACACGTGTATTAGATATAAGCTTCTTGGTCACATCTAACCTTTGGATAACAATCCAAAAACTAATATTTTATTTAACGACCCTAATTTTATATCACAAACTATGATCACCAATTCCTACAATCGCCTTAAATTACAACCACACTCGAATGCATAAGTTTATCATAAGCATTAAGCGAATAAAAGCGTCGCCAACGAAATTTCCATTAAAATCGAATCGTTACGATTCCACAGAAATGCAGAACTTTCTGGAACGGAATGTAGTTCAGATCCAATCTGCGGCAACTAATTGAGGACCATCGATATGCTAATACAGCTTGTTCGAGTTAGTTTCTCAGATTACGTGTTTTTACCTACGTACCAATTTTCTAACAAAGTGTAAGCCAGGTTGAATTATACAAGTATCTTTTGTACGTTTTACCTTTGTACAAATAAAATTGTATAAAAGACTTTGTTCTGAATAATACAAGAAGTTTTAGTTTGCTCTACATGAAGGATATATTCTCATTGTCAAGAAGTTGTATGATTTGCTGCTTTGTAGACACTTGTGAAGTTGTCGTCTTTGTTTAGTTAGACCTAGTGTTGTTTTAACATTGTAAGTATTAATTAAACAGGTTTCATCTCAAACTAGGCTATGGTCTTCGGTCACTTGTAATCAACGTATTCAATAGTCTTGCGTGTTCTGAAAAAATAAGCAAATTTAAGTTTTTTAGTATGTCTTATATCTTACTGGTTATGTAAAGAAGTCTTGAGAAATTACTTATTTCGGTATAGCGTAACTCAACAATGTTAAATACATTTAAAAAAATATATAAATAGTTTGTTATTTCTTTGAGAATTATGTCCACATACGTATTTGTAAGTTCGGTGTAATATATAAAAAGTTGGAAAGTGTTTGTTATGTATATGTGTATTGTGTAACTAAGCCTGGAAAAGACAAGTTTGAAACAGTACTTACGCATAAACCCGATAGCTTAGATAGGTTGTGCCTATTTGCATATTATGCTTCTAATGTTTACGTCTATTTGGATAAGAGTATATATATGTTTGTTTGCATCAATCACACAAAACTTTTGAATGATTTTCAAAATAAGGTTCTCCTCCTAATCCTGATCAAAATAATAATATTGTGGTTAGCAGAGAATATTTATAGATTTAAGTGCAAATAAACACTTAAATCAGATCACAGAGAACACTATCTTCTCGTAACCCAAAAATCGAGTCACCAATTTTATTTTATGAGCACCAATAATTCAACATCTGTATAAATGGACGCGGCGCATCTTCAGGAAAATAAGAAAATAACTTGGGAAATTTTCGATGGTTCGAAAGTTTTGCGAAGATGTAATCATGGTTTCGAAGTTCCCTTTGAGAAGTTCTGTGAAATATCTCGGATAAATAATGGTGCCGTAGTTATGGAGGAAAAAATTGCTATTTAAGAGCAAATAACCAGCGTCTTGCACTGACACTTATAAAAAGTGGAGTACAGCTATAGCAGTTCGGACAGATTGAATTTATTTTTACAAGGCTAATAAACTATGATTTTGGTGCTGTTAGTGATGGAACAACACAATTTGATAATCTAAATTATTCGTTAATATGAGTTACAATTCTGAATATTGAGTAGCAAAATAGTTTGAATGGCCAATTCAAATATTTATTCATCTGAGTACACAAATATGTTTTAATGGTATTTAAATCAATAGATTATATAAATCGTTATACATTCACAATGTTATGATAAAATATTATTCGCTGAAAATTCCTAAAACAGTTTGTTAAAGCGACGTATTTACTCTAAAGTCTATACAAACGAGTAACCGGCCATTTAATCCAAAATAACATTGAATAATTTCATATTTCACTGAATTATACTTGATTAATTTTGGGAAACGTTTCGTTTAAAGTTCCCAGAAAGCAATGAATAAATGAATGAATAAAGGGTTTTGTAACAATCATCACGTGACCTTTAATTAAATGTAACTCCAGGCGAGTGGGCGATGCATATTGCAATTCCAATAATTCCTGAATAATGCGCACGGTATGCTTTCGTTCATTAATATACTGTTAATTTGTTTTTAATTTGGCAATCCAAATACATATACTGAAAATGTGTAATGCGATATAATATTATTTTAATTCTTGGAATAAGAATTGAATCTACATAATATTTTTTATGCTTTCAAAATAATTATGAGAAACATAACCCATCAAAAACATCCTGTAAAAAACCCAAGTCTCGCAGCTCAGTCTTTCTACCGTCAAAAGTTGTGAGATCCATGTAATACCAAGTCGGTTAATCTATTTAGTGTCTACTTGAAGGACCTTCTGTCTTAAGTTATTACATAAGTTATTATCATGCCAATATTAAAAATATTTAACGTTTTAAACAAATAGATCGACTTGGACATCGCTTGATTTGATTATTAGTATGTATCACACTACACAGCACGACGGGCCAGCGACCAACAGGAACGAGAGTTTCAATCGCGTGAGGCGCGAGAGACTAAAGAATCTAATACATATAATATTGTAATATTCATTTTGTTTTCATGCGATGTCCAAGTCGATCTATTTGTTTAAAACGTTAAATATTTTTAATATTGGCATGATAATAACTTATGTAATAACTTAAGACAGAAGGTCCTTCAAGTAGACACTAAATAGATTAACCGACTTGGTATTACATGGATCTCACAACTTTTGACGGTAGAAAGACTGAGCTGCGAGACTTGGGTTTTTTACAGGATGTTTTTGATGGGATCTCACTTCTTTTTGTAGAGCCTTTCTTTTTGATACCACCACCAACCACCAACTGCATAAATAACTTTGTAATCCCATATATTTATATGGGATTTGGAAAACTGGACCGAAATTACAAAATATTTAAGTTTTCCCATGATTAAGACACTAAACTCTATATGTATTCCAAATATGAAGCTTCTAAGTCTGCTAGAAGTGCCTTGGACTTTTGATGATCGGTGAGTCAGTGAGTGACAAAATTTAGAAACTTTAACAAGTTGTCATTCTTAAACTACTGGTTCAAATTGACTGAAATTTTAAATATTCAAGTGTTTATACAATGCCGGATTAGTTACTGAAGATTCAGGTTTCTTGCTTTATCCACAACCGAATTATAGGGGGTCGAAAAAGGCCCGAATTACTTCGAGAAAAGGATGGTACGGCCGTGCCGCTTTTTTTTTGCTCGACTTGGCGGGGGCACTGCCGTGCCCCCAGATTCTTCAGAATCCAAATGTTATTTTCGCAACTTTATACCTAAGTATATAGTAAGTAGCCAATATCCTTTGTTATGTTTTGACAAATTGTGATATAAAAGTACTTACACCCACAATTTACGTACGAGAATACACTAGAGAGAGCTATTTTTACATTTTTGCACTTTTAATATAAATTGTGGGAGTAAGATATTTTCCTATTTTTGTCACAAATGATTGACTGTCATTTCGAGAGCCTTTCTTAGATACAAAATATACATATTTAAACTCATAAACTCAAACTCAAAATATTTATTTATTCAATTAGACTTCTAGAAACACTTTTTTTTTAATAATAATAATTTATTTATTAATAGAACATCAGAGGTCCACTTGTAAGTATTATTTCTTAATTACTACTTGAATCGTCATAACATAGTTTTATCAACAGTTAGTTTCGAATATATTATGGTCACATCTCACAAATAACGTTTAGGCCCATTCTCATATATCTCCAATTAGCTCTGATGATGCTTGGCATCTCGCCACACAGGGGAGTTGCGAGATACGTGCTTAATTTTGTTCCTTTTATTGCTTGAAGGTTAGCTATACGTCGCTTTGTTTTCGCAGATAAATACATATTTTTATTTGTGTGTTGTATGTCCTTATAAACGAGGAGGGACTTACCTTCTCGTTTCTTTGAAAAAACTTCTGTAGAGTTTATCAGCTTATTTAATATTAAAATTACCTCATTAATTTTGACTATATTTTTTTGTTTTCATTACTTGTTGATAAAACTCAAACATTTATTCATTCAATTAGACTTCTTTTAGAAGCACTTTCGAATCGTCATTACATATTTTTAACATTTTCAAGCAGTATCTATGGAGAAGAACCACCAAGAAACTACATAGTTGCTCTTTTAAAATCATGTCAATATTACAAATATAGGTATTATATGTATTTGAGAAAGATGAATATTTTCATACACGTAACAAATCAGTCCAAAGCCATTGAAATTATTAGATTAAGAAACAGTAATAACATGAAATATAATTTCTCATGAATTTATATCGGGATTACCTAAGTATTCTAAAGTTGTAAAGTTGTGTCGATTAGTCAGAGCGCAAGCAAGAAGTATCAATTATTATGTAGGTATGTACAGTTTGTGAACTTCGCAACTTGAGAAGTACAAGTTGCCAGAATTGGCGATATGTTTTACATGTTATGTTTACTGACATTTGGTGTGGGTGTGTATTATAAAGGTATTTAATATAAATTAGTGTGCAGAAGTTTTAATTAAAATGGCCTAATCCGTGGTATTTTTATCACTTTGATCCACATTAATTGATTTTCGAAACGTTAGCTATTCAACATTGGATGAAATAGATTTCAATGCATTCATTACGGTCTTTGAAAAACAAGGAAAATATAATATGTGAACATCATGGATGTAAGAAATAATGAGAACAAACATCTTATTTATTTTTATTTTAATAAGCTCCTTATGTATTACTTATTTATTAATCGTCAATGGAAAACAAATAATATTTCGCTCTAGATTTGTAGCGCAGATGGTCGCTCGATCGTTCATAATTTATTTTGTTCTTATTTCATGTTGAACGAAGTTTTTTCACCAATAATAGAGAATATAATAAACACGAAATAATATTCTCAAGATTTTTATTAAAACTTCTTTAATTTTTACATAATTAAAGAAGTTTAGTAATTTCAAATAGTATGCCAAGTTATTTATTCCATGAAATATATAGTTTTTTATTCCAATATTATATTGTACTAATTCAAATTTTGTGTAGAAGTATTTAAATGATTTCAGAAGTAGGTTCATATAATATGTTTAAATCTCTTGATATAGTACGTGTTATTAACCTATAGTACCTTTGAAAGGAATCATTTTTTATATCGCTCTTATTTACATTTTCCGAAACAATAATCCTTACCTCTATATAAAATAACGGCTGTATTGTTGTAAAAAAAAGCCGTAGTTGGTGAAATAAAAATTGGCGATAAGGACTGTCAACGGTTCACGAAAAGGGAATTCCTGTGATATTATTTTATCCACATTCAAAAGTTACATGCGAGAGCGTGCAAGTGTTAGAAATTTTCAGCTAAAAGATTTAAAGAACAGTGATAACTGATAACAATTGAAGAAAAAAAGATTACTCAATTACTCATAAACAAGGTATGGGACGTCGAATCAAAAGCCTCTCTTTAAAAAGCCAAACGTGGTAAATAATATTATCATCTAATAAATAATAATAAAATAAAATCAAAGCACTTTATTGTACACCAAACTATGCAAACATGTAATTTAAACTGATAATAATATATGGCAATTTTATCGCTAAAGCAGTGACCTCTTCCAGGTAAGCCGGTAGTCAAGAAGACGCAGTGGATCACTACATAGTATAAAACAAAGTCGCTTTCTCTGTCCCTATGTCCCTGTGTATTCTTAAATCTTTAAAACTACGCAACGGATTTTTATGCGATTTTTTTTAATAGATAGAGTGATTCAAGAGGAATGTTTTAATATATAATTTATTAGATTATCTAATAGAATACAGTTTGCAAATTATTGTAGAGCCTATGAAATTCCCTAAATAAACTGTTATTGAAATAAAAAATTGTTACCAATACGATTGTTACAAACGTTTACCGCAGCCCAAGTCGATGGAAACCGTAAAAATTTATTGTTATAAGTCGGCTTTTCGATATCACTAGCGTTTATTGATTTTATTAACCACTAGCGGTCCGCCCCGGCTTCGCCCGTGGTACATATTATTTCGCAATAAAAGGTAGCCTATGTCCTTTCTCGGGTATCAAAATATCTCCATACCAAATTTCATACAAATTGGTTCAGTAGTTTAGGCGTGATTGAGTAACAGACAGACAGACAGAGTTACTTTCGCATTTATAATATTAGTATGGATTTGATATTTTATTTACTGTATAGCCAGAAATTGATTGCTTCGTTATGTTAATAATGTTATATTATCTAGCTTATAGAATACTGTCAATATTTTTCAGATCTTCACTCCATAATCAATTACACGAACACGATAAGAAAACAACATAAAACCAAATGTTCTTCTTTCCATGTTCGATCATTTGTAAATGATATGAAAATAAATATATCCCATTCATACATGTCTCGTTGTATTTTTGTTTGAATTAATCCAACATCATATATCAAACACGACGTTTTTTGTGATTTATTTTCGATTATATCAAACGGGTTATGAATCCCGCTGATCTCGTATATTCTTTGAATGTGGGCAATAGATTTTTGCAAGGTTTTGTATGTTTCAGATGGAAGGTTTCATTTTTTCAACGGAAAAGATTGACAAGACTTCACCAGAACGTTATACTGCAAACTGATACTTGAAAACACGTATTATATATAATACTAGCGACCCGCCCCGGCTTCGCACGGGTGCAATGCTGATACTAAATACACTATAGAAAAACTGTGAACGTTGTATATAAAACAACTTCGGGCTTCGCCCGGGTATAAAATAGATAGCCGGGCGGCCGGCCGGTACCGCCGCAAACGCTACGTCCCGCAATTTTTAAATCTGTAATATCTTCGAAAATATTCACTTAAATCATACGGTGTAAAGGGCCATATAGATATTAAATGAACAATGTATTCAAGGCATTTAATTGGTTAAGGATTAATGCTGTATTGGTTAAAATCGCATCGAAAATTAGCCATTATTTGTCGTAAAAAGTAAATGACAAAAAAAAGTTATTGTGGGTTATCCATAAGAGATAGACATATACCATCGCGGACTTTTCTGTAGACCTTTTCAATGTGTATAATACTTAGTACATTATTTTGATAAAACTCGTAGGGTTCAGCCTGCGTTTGCAGTGTACGCGGAAAAAATGTAATTTTTTACGACATCACATTAGAAACCTCAAAAATAACAGTACTTTTCCACTATTTAATGGATGTTATTATACATATAAACCTTCCTCTTGAATCACTCTATTTATTAAAAAAAACCGCAACAAAATCCGTATGGTTGCGTAGTTTCAAAGATTTAAGCGTACAAAGGGACATAGGGACATAGGGACATAGGGACAGGGAAATCGACTTTGTTTTATACTATGTAGTGACTCTGTTGAATTTTTATCCTTTACTGAAAAATATAACAACAAAAGTGTGAAACTCCACCGAACTGTCACTGAATATAAGGAACATGAAATGTTACTACAGTACAATAATGTATTAAACTTAATATTGTCTTTTTAGTAGCCAATATTGCACGTAATTACAAATTGGTTAAATTACTGTTAACATAATTGGCACATATTGGACACATTTCTGTGCCACTTTAATTGCAAATCCAACTTACAAAGAATGCCGAATTTTCCATACTATTAGTGCTATATGGTACAATTGTTATAACTTATAATTTGTGTACATAGGAACATTTCAGGAAAAAAGGTGAAACTTCCTAGGTAACTCTCGAATTTACTCGTCTTTCGATTAGTCTGCAACATCGGTTAATACAAACCTTTATATAAATAAATAATAACAAGTTAGTAAAAGCTTGTACAAGGGACTTTATTTATTATTCATCACCAATTCCTAATTCCTTATTTTTCCGATATTCACAAACTTTACCTACCTCTTTATATCCTAAGTAGATCGCTCGACTCAACACTCGCTTTAATACCTAATAATTGAGGTAGGTTTTAATATATAGATTGTATTCGTTCAAACCTCAAAAATACTATATTTTTTCGATTCCCACAATTTGCCAATCATCGCATCTTGATACTTGGATATCTCGATAATCGATTTATATCTAGATTCCGTACAATTTGGAAACTCTTTCATGTTTTATTTCATTAAATGTCCTCAAAGGGCAATATTACGGAATATTTTACTTCTATTTTCTACTATTTTACAGATTAATTTTCGTGATCTAAATACTTTTGTTTTCTTTGTCTCCGATTACAAGAAAATTATTAAAAAAATCTCGAAAATGTTTCCTAAATCTCCATTAACTCAAGAACAGCTGTGTACCTATATTATATTGAAATAAATCTTCTTCTTTGAAATAAATCTTTTCAAAAAGACTGTTATAAAAACTTGATAAATGACAATGATTCTGAAACTTTTTAGTATTGACAAAAACATATCGTTTTCCAATACTGTAAATAAATGAAACAAAAAGTCCGCCTACACAGAAAAGGAGTACACGCAAAAACCTGAACCAAAAGATGAATGAGCAAACGCTATGTTATGTTTAGGTAAGCGTACTAAAATATATTTTTTATTTTGTCAAAATTGTATTGCTGGGAAAAAATATACTATAAGTTACCTAGTTTTTTAAAAAATATTGTTCAAAATAGGTAATTTCAATATTGTATGTTCTTTGTGTTATATTTTACCCGCGTTGCTCCGCTCCTGTTGGTTTTAGCGTGATGATATCTTCCTCGATAAATCGGCTATCTAACACCGAAAGAAGATTTTTTCAGATCGAACCAGTAGTTCCTGAGATTAGCACATTCAAACAAACAAACTCTTCAGCTTTATAATATTAGTATAGATAACAACGGGTCACCATGAAATTTGACTTTGATTGCAAAGCATTAAATTTCGTAGTTTAGGTCGTAATTAGACGGAAAAAAAAAATATGGCATGAAAAACTTTGCTTTTGTGCTTAGAAGACTGATTGAAGGAAATTTTTAAAAATCTCGGATTTTAATTTTTGATTAAAAATAAAACTATTGCAATAAAAATGTTTATTATTTTTATTAAGTTTTACTATCAAATTAGCTTACAGAAAAGTGGAAAATAACTTAAAAGTGCACACTTTTACTTTTTCTTTTATGTTCATAGCTACTTTCTCTCAATAAACCCCAAATATAGTCGCCCATCATGTTTTCATTGTATTGGCCTTGATAGCGTTGTTCAAAATTCATGATGTCCTGATGGAAACGTTCTCCTTGCTCTTCGGAATAGGCTCCCATGTTGTTTTTAAATTTATCCAAATGAGCATGCAGCATATATGTACTTTTAATGACATCCTGCAGCCCATGGCCTTAAAATTTGTAATTTGTAATTTGCATTACCTTCCAAACACCTTTTACAATATCTACAAGCAACATGTGGAGCCCATGGCTTATCTTGATTCCGTACAGGACAGTCAAAATATGCTTCATAGGCTTCACAGAGAACGTGAGATGTCTTTAGTTCATATTTCACGTCTCGAACTTTAATAAATTGACCACATATAAAACAAAATTCATCAGCATCGTATTTGCACTTTCGTGACGACATTTTAAGTTATTCTGGGCCTGATGGTTGTTTATCACTCGGGTGCCATCTAGCGGCACAGTGTAAACGTTAATACCCCACTCTCACCACGCGGTCCTTTTAAAAATATTAAAATCAATTAAAATTTATGAAAAAATTGAAAAATGAGTATTATTATTATAACTATCACAAAAGCAAACTTTATACCGCAAAAAGGTATTTTCTTTTCGTTTTTGTGCATAACTAACTGGAAAATAATAGTATAAACTTTAGGACAAAGAACGAAAATTTTTTTGTCGAGTCGTGTAATACGCTAATATATTTTCTGTTATCACCGAATCACAGACACGTTCGCAACAACACGCATATTTTTACCAACAAAAGTAAACAAGAGAATTTTTTATAATAATTCGGACATGGCCGCCGCGATGGCATAATTACCATTAATTTTATCCTAATTGAATTTATGACGTGACGCAAAACACGACACGCTGTTTCTCATTGCGGTTTCATTAATTTAGTTTGTTTACACCGAGTACTTGTAAAATCTCCGAAATTTTCGATATAATTTTGCAAATTACTACGAATACAAGTAGTTCACGATTAAGCTTTCTCACCTTTTAACTATTTCTGAGTTATATAAAATATTTATTTTATTTTAATAATTTCATTTGTAAATGAACTACTTCTACTGCATAATCATTATTAATATCGAATAATTTTTTGTGTTTGTAACCTCAGAGGTTTCAAATAGGTGAACCGATTGTAATGATTCTTTCTTCATTTGAAAGAAGGCACTGGGCCTTCTGGTTGGTTTCATTTATTTGGTTGTGACCATTTTGTTAATACATAAATTAGTTACCTATATGTATTTAGTTGTGTAATAAAAGCATCTCACAGATTTTACATGCATCTCGTGAAATATGGCAAATATTCATGTACAGAACCATCGTTCCGCTGATTCCAGGAACCGCATTGCTAATTTCCCGAAGGACAAATAACACTGTCACGAATATACCAAACCCATCGATTGTGTACATTTATAATTTAAATCACATCTGTGATTACAACTCTATACACAGAAACATATTCATTTTATATAGATTTACAAAAATGTAAAAATATTACCGCCACAACAACATAATATTATCAAAGTAAATTAAATTTTTGTTGAAAAATATTGATCACACATCCTATATAAAATTAAAAATGTAATCGAACCATGCAACATAATTCCAAAAATATGTATTAGAGGAGATAATATTATGCTTAAATATAACACTGGTTACTTGTTTTAGCTTGTAAACAAATCCAAATTCGAAAGTAGAACTAAGTCTAAATAGTAAAACTTAATAATCATTTGCAATAAAAACAAATAACTTATCTAAAAGCAAAGACAAGACTGTTATATCGTTGAATATACATAGTACAATATTATGGTGTTAATGTTGTCGCTTCCTGGCCTTTTGGCTAAGATCAAAGTGTAGTATTAGACCGGGAGATATTGACACAAAATTTCGAGTCATTTGTAACAGGGTGGCGGTTCTACAGGGGTCTTACTTAGTACGCAATGACAAAAAGAAAAACGATGGTGTGAACGCTGGTACCGGCGGCTTAGTCGAACTCGTCGGAAAATAGCGAAAGTCAAACGATTTGTAACAGTATGGCACTTATTTTACCTGTAAGTTTGAGGATCAACGAATATAAATACAAAATTTCAAAGATCTAGGTGTTGGAAATAAATTCATTTAAAAGCGGAAAGCTAGTAATGTATAAAGTGACGTGGCTCGTTGCACAAGGAAATAACACAAATTTCTCATAATAATGGAAAAAATTGTATAATAACATTATTTTGATTAGCTGCTTCCTTGTTATTTATTAGCTGTTATTTTGTGACTGTAGAAAACAGGAAAATGGTATTTACCGTAACACATTAACTGTAACTTTTTCCCTATAAGCAATATATTTTTATATACATTCTTAACGAAACATAAGAATAATATAATAAATTATAGTTCCCTGGGGGAGGTACCGGGGCGTTCCATGTCATTGCGTTTCAATTGAAGACATTTTTATGTCACAATAGGTTCTCTACCTTAATCTTTTTTAATAGAAAATGTATGTTATTGACCAAATAATAAATTGTGCGTTTGCCGCCTTTGAGTAAATTCAAATTTTCCGTGAAGAGCCTTAAATTTGGCGTTTAAAATAGAGACACTTTATTGATTGGCTGATTGAGCTAGTTGATTGCGACTTGCGAGGTACAAATTGCACCAAGCTATATTTTTATCTTGTTGATGCA
This sequence comes from Colias eurytheme, assembly GCF_061535395.1. NCBI lineage: Eukaryota > Metazoa > Arthropoda > Insecta > Lepidoptera > Pieridae > Colias > Colias eurytheme. The sequence goes on along the minus strand of NC_142988.1, from coordinate 12,788,848 downwards.
ATGGATCTGTTTTGAAGCGCATTGAGTTAGTAACTATCAAGTTGGTAAGGGTGGTAGGTGCGCTCAATAATATATTTTTATTTACATTCATATTTCGTTGACGAAGGATAAGATCGTTGTTACTACCCTGTATTTACAAAGGAAATTTAATGTACAGGAAGGGAATAAAAAATAAATAACAAAAATATGTAAAAAAGCCGCCTCGCACAAGGAAAGTAAACATCATTAAAAATAACGAAGTAATGAAAAACAAAGAATCACATGTCAATTCGTGAGCATATCTAATGTATCTTCTTTATGGGATTGAAGACATAATCGCATACAAAAGGTATATATATATAGTATGTAAGTGAGGTCATTTCGGCATTAATGGTGGGATAGAGTAATTTCCGCTCAGAGCTGAGCTGCGAATCCCATCTGGGCTATTGAAGTGTGAAACATTGCATGTGATTGCATTCCAGTTTTAATGTTAGGTGTTTATACTTGATTCATACTCTGGCTTCGCTTGTATTGAGCTTTAGAAGTCTTGCAATGAATAGTAGAATTTGCTTTTGTTAAGGGTTTAAAGTTTAAACAGTACGGAAAGAATAAAATTACTCTTTGTAATATCCTTCTAGTGTTTGTCCAAAATTACAGATGAATTCAGAAAAGTTTAAAAATACCCAGATAAAATGTGAATTTTTATAAAAAAATATCAGAAAGTAGGGTTCTATTTCATTTATGTCTGAGCTATACTTGTTAAACTTCCATGATACAATGCGTGTCACTTGTTATTTTTTGTTTTTCGTATAAAAGCCCAAACATAACCATTCACCATCTTTAATTGGGATCATGTTAGGATCGTAATCGGGTCGAATAACAGAACAAATAAATAATTAATTATTAAAAGTAACATAAATACAGAAGATTTCTTTAAAAGTGGAATTGTGGTATCTTGTCATTTATATGAACATCATTAATACGAATCTTTTTTTAGAATAAAAATAGATTGTATTTTTGCGACGGAATATAGGGTTTCTCAATATTGGCCGCTCCAGTGAATAATATCTTGTTTATTTGATATGTTTTCAGCTTTGATATTAGAATATCCAATTATAAGTAATCCTTCAATAATATAAATCTCCCGTTCAATGGAATCTTCACAATTTCTGGGGTGAAATAAATGGATCACGTGATTATGTCTACTCAACGTGGTTGCGAGTCGACAATTTGAGATTTTTCCTCATAAATATGGAAAAACATAGAAACGTTGCTAAAATGATCAATAAGAATTACACATTTCTTTCACCCATAATTTTCACACCAGGATCCCTCTATCTTTTTATTTGTTAAAAGTTGATAAATCAAATAAAAAGCTTCAAAAGTCTTTTTAGAACGTTAGATTCGAACAATCAATGGTCATCGTTCCGTCGTTAGAATGTATTCGCTGGAAAGTCCAAAACGGGATAATTTTTCAGTCTGGCTGTGCAGTCAGTGGGCTGGAAGCGCAGTCCATCAGCGCTCAGATTCTAACCAGACTCGAGATCATGGGCCAAGTTACGACAGATCGCGATCGCTACTAGATATACTGTGATAATATATTATGGTTTGTTGGCCTTTTAGACCTGCATGTGTCAGTACTGAATAAGTGTTTGTAAACATAAAGCTCTTTATTTTCTAAATGCATACCGAAGTTCAATAGATACAAAATACAACGCTCGACATACTTTCTTCGCAGCATTGAAAATTTCATGTGTATAACTGTAATATTGTAGAAATACATCGATATTTATGCGACTTTTACTCGCCTTAATTTTGTACACCAGCCCAACGATTCCGATTTCCGCTCCTGTTGATCTTAGCGTGATGATATACCTATAGCCTATAGCCTTCCTCGATAAATAGGCTATCTAACACCGAAAGAATTTATTAAATCGGACCAGTAGTTCCCGAGACTAGCGCGTTCAAACAAACAAACAAACTCTTCAGCTTTATAATATTAGTATAGATAATCATGATCGTAGAATCCGCTCCCGCTATAGCTGCCTCCTACAACTTCGATCACCTCTGGCTAGACAGATGCTAACACATTTTTCAAGTCACTTTGGAGTCAATGTTTTATCTCCGAGACGGAATATAATTTGTACACATTTAACATTTAGTTAATGATAAATAATGGAGAAATTACACAAATACTCAAATTGAACGGTTTTGATTTATTCTCCCACTCCGGTCTTTCCTTGTTTGGCAATTTGTGTTGGAATTGTTTGAAATAAATTAGAATGATGATCTTCTTATGTTCAAACAATGAGAAAAGATATTATATCATTTAACAATATATTCACACAATAAAACCTAAAACACAGTTATATAATTTTTCATGCTATCTATATTTGAAATTTTCATGAATGAATGACGCTTTTTCATTCATTGTTTTAATATAATAAATAAACAGAATGTGATGAATTATAAAACAAAAATAAAATAAAGTATTAAGCTCCTATCATTATTTTATGGCTGTTTACTACGTAAAGTATGTATTGGATTTTCGGCATGTATTTTTCGGTGACGTCACAGTGCTAGGAACAGTCGACAAACAGTCACTGCTAAACAAGTAATAACGAATAATATTAATAACGACATTAAGCACATTAGATTACCTCTACCAAAACTCCCTCTACCTCTACCAAATCCCATGAAGTCTTGCTTTTTCATTTAATTTCCATTCATCAATATTTCGGCTCAAATTAAATGAAGAGTGAATCAATCTCATCGCGACTTGCGGCTTACGGAGACTTGCTGATTGATGCCGCAGATTATCCACTTAATACCGTATCATTTTCTAAGAAACTCTTAATATAAACGAACAAACATAGACTTTGTCTTTTGAGATGTACAAAATTATATTTGTTTTTCGTAGAAAAAATTGAAACTTAAGTAGAACATATGAATCGCAATTGTATTTTACATAGTTTTGTAAAGCATTTCTTTTAAATTTCGCTAGAATATTCTATGTGGCGGAATTCGACCTTTTAGTTACCCTTATCTACCTTTCGTTGTAAAATGTTCGGGCTCTTTCAATTTATGCGTTTCGTATCGGACCGCTGCCGCACGTTTTCCGTGCCGCTAGTTAGGTATAACCCGCTGCCGTGCCGTTGCAGTACGGTAGCAGTTCGTTACCAAACGCTTAAATTGAAAGCGTATCTGACTGCCGTGCGTTTGTATGCTAGTGCTGTTTTAAATTTATTTGACACCAGTTAAGCCATGGACTCTGACGAAGAAACATTACTGTTAGTGCTCTTGTTGAAAAACATCAAACAAAAAAAAAATAAACAAAAACTACGCCTCCTTAAAAGAGCATCACCGATGTTTTCGCTAAAATGTGATTTTGGTTGGATATTATAACCTCAAAACGCGCGACTTGAGTACCCGTAGAAATTTAAGATGATTGAATTAGATTAGACCAAAAAATTAATTTTTAGAGCACGAATATTCTCTGTCAAATCATACCGGTATATCGATATTTTTTAATAAAAATATCAATATCCATATTGATATTTTCAAATAACATCGATACGATATATATCGATATTTTATTGCATTTCCGACATCCCTATGGGACTTGCGACGTTGCCGTCCTGCTGTCGAGCGTTCGCGGTACGGACGCCGCACTGTTGCCGCACCGTGCATTTTGTATGAAAACAAACGACCGGCCGTGCGCCGTACGACAAACGCACCGCTTCGGCACTGTAGCGGTCCGATACGAAACGCATAAATTGAAAGAGCCCTTTGTATCACATTGCATTCATTTATGCATTTAACAAATCTGCGATTACGAAAACAATGAAAATACAGACAAAATTACAACGTAGAAAAAGATATTACAATGTAAGACTGTTAATGGTATGACTGGAATGATATTTATCCTCTGTAGACTTTCACATTCTTCTTTGCACCAGAAATATATTAAAGGTGAAAGTAAAATTCATTACACATAAATTCCATTATTTGCATCATAATCAGGCCTTTTTACCTACAACAAAATTTGTTAAAATATTTTTTTATACTTGAATTTCAAACTTCCCACTTAGCATGATTTGATTTGATTTGAACTTCAAACGTAACCATTTAACATACAAATGATTAATCGGCCATGGAAAGCGGTCGTCAATAACGCGGTTATAATTTAGCGAGTGTGAAATTCGTTCCGCCATTCCGCCCGTCACATATCTGAATAATTCGCGATTTCATTTGCGAAGTAATCGCTTGAATATTTCGGAAATTGGTTTAACTGATCGCTTTAAATTTGGATTGAAGAAAACATGATTTTCATGTATTGATAGTGTGTGATAGGTAAAGTTGAAAAACAAGTCACTTAAACTTCAACAATAAGTTGTTAAGTCGTGGCGTTATACCTAAAATAATGACAAAAAATCTTCAATGAAACAGAAATATTGCACTTGCAATAATGTACCTCTGTAGAGTTTGAATTAAATTATTGATTTAGCAACAAAAGAACTACAAGAAAAAGAAAAACACACTATAAAACAACAACAAGACAACCAAAACGACTCAATACACATAACTACCAATCATACAAACCGAGACTTTAAAATCTATACATTGGTATACTAAAGGCACAGTACCCACTACAGAGGTCCCCAATCCCCTATTATCCAGCCAGTAAGCTGTAGCTTACAATTTAAGCCGAATTCTCGAAGATTCCATTATAGATCTGCGCATTTTAACGTCCCCTACATTTTATATTGGAATAAAGGCCTCTACCCATTACAACGTTACACTATGACCGCAACAGAAGGTGGCAGAGGCTTTTAAAAAAAGTGCTACACTGATTTTCATGACATTTGGCACACTTATAATAGAGGGTAAGTTGGATTAACACATAGGATTTAGAAGAAGTTTTTATACTTATCGAAAATTCCATGGGAACGGAACTATGCGAGTTTTCCTTTGACTATGATAGCATATCGTGTTGCTTTCCGACCCTGACACGTTCCTATTACGGTCATAGTATGACACGTTGTAGTGGGTAGAGTCCATTATCTATACGTTTGTATCAAACAACCAATATCGATAATGGACAAATTGATAACCATCGTGTTGAACAATATTGAAAAGAATGTACGTACACGATAAAATAAATTACGAGCTTCTTTCTGAATAGAATGAATGGAGTAATTTTCTTGCGATTATTATGCGACTGATTTTTTACTCCGATTGTCATTGATTATTTACCAAATGTTATAAGAATGTTTTTATGAATAACTAGGTTTCCGCCCGCGGCTTCGTCCGCGCAGTCAAAGAAAAACGCGCATAATTCCCGTTCCCGTGGGATTTCCGGGATTGCGTCATTTTCCCGGGATAAAAAGTAGCCTATGTCCTTTCTCGGGTATCAAAATATCTCCATACCAAATTTCATGAAAATTGGTTCAGTAGTTTAGGCGTGATTGAGTAACAGACAGACGGACAGAGTTACTTTCGCATTTATAATATTATATACCTAGTATGGATTTAATAAGTTAAAATAATATACACAATGAGATCTTGCTTCCAATACGTAAGTATTACTAACCCTGACTGATAGAGTATATTTTATTTATGAAATGTATATATGTGTATATTCAAATAGCATCATCATCATCATCATCATCATCATTCCAGCCTTTCAGGACGTTCACTGCAGGACAAAGGCCATATTTTAAATAGCATAATATTGTTTATTTTTTTTTAAATTCAAATTATAATTATTACCGACTTACAAACTAGTTAAGGAACTATCGCAAAACCTAGTTCTGCAATAAAAACTAAAATACTAGCAAAAGTGTAAAAAATGTTTATTACGACGTATAAAAGTTTGGTTAAAACAAATAGAGAGGCGGCTGGGTTCGTTAAAACTTTGGCGTTAGCAATAAACACCTAAACCATGCCTCACTGTGGTTTCAGTATAATTTTATTATTATTACATTTACTGCCCTTGTTAAAATCATAAAAGAGTAAACATTTTTATAAAACTTTCTTGAGCTATTTTTATAATTATGTTAGCAATTTAATTATGTATCTTTCAACATGTATTGCCCATTCGAATGCGATGAAATTTTATGACAACTGAAAATTCAACTAAAAACCTTATTCTTAAAATGCACTGAATTCATAACATATTCAGAATACTCTACAGTTCTACAGTAAGAATTGTCGTAGACGTTCTTCACGTAAAATGAAATAAATGTTATTCAACAAGAACGCCAAAAGTTTTCTGGTAGGCATCATCTACTCTTATTACATTGAATAAAATACAAAAATATATTTAAGATCCTGATAAACAGTTCGTTTTATAGAAACATTATCTAAACATAAATCAGAACAACAAATAAGCATAATTATAAAAAATAGTTTATAGCTAATTGGTGAAAGAACTTGAACAATTACTATAAAAATAAACATATAACATACTCCTAGCCACAGGGACTATGTGAAGCAGCGTAACACAGCTATTTCAAAACAAAACATCTGTATTGTAAAAATATTCCAGCTCTATAGCTGTGCTGTATTCAGTATTTTTTCACGTTTCGTGATTTTCTTGATGTTTTATTCAAAGGGTGTTAAGTAATATAGTACATTACCTTTGGCACGATACCAAACGCATACATTATCGACGATAGGCTTATATATTCTCTAGACTAGATCGCTTGCAATGCCTGCTTACATACTACGGATTACTGCCTGCGATGTGAGATAAGTAATGATTTATATTGAAACCAAAAATTATCAACAAGGTGAAGCATTGAAATAATAATTAGAAGGAGTTTTGATATATTTAAGAAATAGAACAGTTGCAGCATTAAGTGGGTAATTTGTAGATCTACATAATTATAAATGCTTAAATTAAGTAAACACATAATTTACCACTACCACAAAAATATATACTTAATATTATAAAGCTGAAGAGTTTGTTTGTTTGTTTGAATGCGCTCATCTCGGAAACTACAGGTCCGATTTTAGATCAAAAAATTATTTCGGTGTTAGATAGCCCATTTATCGAGGAAGGCTATATTATATATCATCTCGCTAAGTCCAACAGGAGTGAAGCACTGCCGGAAAAACCGCGGAGCACAGAAAGTTATATAATATTACTAATAGATGGTTTAATCTACGTGTCATAAACTTATATTATTCAGTCATGGTTTCTAACCTTTTTTGTTATTCTTGTTGTATTCTATTTGTAATAACAAACTACTTACTACGTACAATGTTAAGCGAGCAAACATGTTTATAATAATATATTTTATTATTATTATTTCTCTATAAGTGATTCAAATATTTAGAACCGAAATGATGAATTTTCTTCAAAAATTTACCGAAAAGCAGGATGAAAGGGCAGAAAATCTGGTTGAGACAATATCCGAATTTAAAAAGGACTTAAATAACATAAAAAGTGCTACCGAAACATTATTATTGGAACAAAATAAAATGAAAAATGAAATTGAAAAATTAAAAACTCAAAATTTGGACTTCCACGAGCGAATTAAATATTTAGAAGACACTATGTCAAAAAATAATTCAATAATTCCCGCAACTTCGGACTCACCCCAGCGCGTGTATGAGAACATGGCCTTAGAATTGCAAGAACGGAGTCAACGGCAACACAATATAATTATTGTAGGAATACCCGAGTTAAATAATAAAAAATCATCTGAAAGGCGTGAATATGATTTTAAATGTGTATGTGCTGCAATTCAGACTATATACAAAGAATGTCCGTCTCCAGTAAAATGCATACGCTTGGGTAAATATCGTCCGGGCTATAATAGGCATATTAAGGTATGTTTCGAAAATAAAAACAATGTTTTAAAATTATTGCGCAACAAAACATCAACAAATCAATGCAGTGAAAATATTCGCATTTATGCGGACCAAACGCCAATGCAAATAAAGTATATGCATGATTTGCGCGACGAAATGGCACGGCGATTGAACAATGGTGAGTCAGATTTAGTAATTAAATATGTAAAAGGTGTGCCGAAAATTATCAAAATTTCAAAAAACTAATCGACAACGTCAACATAAGCAATGATTTCTCCTCTATAGATATAAGTTACCAGAACGTAAATACTTATACAGGTATACGCACTACTGCTTCATCCTTACGCTTTTTTTATGCAAATATGCGTAGCCTCGTCAAAACTGGAAAGCTTGAAGAATTAAAATGCATTTTAAAATCATTTAATTGTTTGATTCACATTATTTTACTTACGGAGACTTGGATCAAATCGAAAACCGAAGCAGATTTCTTAGAAATACCTAATTATGTACATATTTACAATATCCGAACTGGAAGCTTGGGTGGTGGCATATCTATATATATTCACAATAATATTAAATTTAAAATAAAGGAAACTGTTTATAAACAGGGAAATCATTTTTTATTTATAGAACTCATTAAGTTTTCTATGTTAATCGGCTTAGTATACAAACCCCCTAGTTCCAATATAAATGATTTTATTCAAACATACTCTCTGTTATTAGAAAAAACAAAACAAAAATCAATTATATTTGGTGATTTTAATATAGACCTTATGAAAAAGAATGCAAGAAGCATGGATTATGTTGACACCATTAGCGAATCAGGCTATCACATTATAAATAATTTAAGTGAAAACTATGCTACCAGACAAACAGCATTAACAAAAAGTATTATAGATCATGTTTGCACAAACTTGCAACAGGCTCAAATACATATGGCGTTGATTAGTTCATCACTGTCTGACCACAGACAAGTGTTCATTGAACTCAAAAAACACAAAACGCCCGTGAAACAAAAAAACAAATACATAGCTATTGATTATAATAAATTATATAAAAGCATTGAATTAAGTAATTGGAAAAATGAAGATAATAACTATACTAATTTAGAGACGTTTATTAAAGAAAAAATTGTAAGTGCTGAAATAACAAAATACAAAATGGCCAATTTACCTAAATCTGACTGGATTAATAAAACAATACTCAACTTGATTGAAGATAGAAACAGAATTTGGCATTCTTACTTATGTGACCCACATAATACCGCTCTGCACATGCAACATAATGCTGCAAAACTAAATGTTCGTACAACCATACATAACACAAAGAAAAAATATTATTACGATTCTTTCAATAAATGTAAAAATAATCCAAAGAAGATGTGGCAGCTAATCAATACCTTGGTAAAAAATAAAATAGACTATAATTGTGCTCCTCCAAATCTAATTATTGACGGTAAAACAATCCAAAAAGGAACTGAAATCTGTAACTGTTTCAATCATTATTTTGCTACTATAGGCACTCTTTTGGCTAGTAAATTACAAAATAATAACACCGCATCAACACTGACACAAAATATTATTAAAAATTGTAAGACTTCTACAGAAATTAGGCTTGATAAATTTGAATTATGTACAAAAAATGAAATATCTAAAATTATAGATAAATTAGACAACAATGCAGCTGCTGGAATAGACGGCGTTACTACCAAAATCATAAAATGTATAAAGAATCTTATAATAGATGACCTCACTAATTCTATAAACAAATGCCTAGCTGATGGTGTCTTTCCCGACAGTCTAAAAGTTGCTAAAGTGACACCTATCTATAAATCTGGACCTAAATCTGACCCTGGAAATTATCGACCTATTTCAGTACTCCCTATTGTATCTAAAATTTTCGAAAAGGTTTTATACACTCGTCTGCTCAAATACCTAAATAAAATAAATTTTCTAATTGAATATCAATACGGTTTTCGTCCTAAATCAAATACACTATCAGCTACAATTGATCTTGTTTCCAAAATTAAAGACAATATAGATAAGAAGCACTTGGCCTTAGGAATATTTATAGATCTTAAAAAGGCATTCGACACCGTCAGCCACCCCATTCTACTAAATAAATTAAAAAACATAGGTATAACTGATTCAGCGTATAAAATACTTGATTCATACCTAAGCAACAGGTATCAAATAGTAAAAATTAATAATTATGTATCAAATCTCGCCGAAATCAAATATGGAGTCCTTCAGGGCTCTGTCTTAGGACCGTTGCTTTTTTTGGTGTATATCAATGATATCAGTAGCGCTGGATTGTCTGGGAACATATCACTGTATGCTGATGACACTTGTCTCTTCTACTTCGGGGATTCAGCAGTCAACTTAACTAAAGTTGCTCAAAATGATCTTAATCTATTAAATAGCTGGTTTAAATTAAATTTATTGACAATTAATGTAAAAAAGACCTCTTATGTCATCTATGCAGCCAAAAATAAAAAAATATCTTATTTTCCACCTCTTACAATAGACTCGCAACCTTTAAACAGATCTAATGAAGAAAAATATCTTGGCCTAATCTTGGATAATAAATTAACATTTAAATCACACATAAACCATGTGAGATCTAAATTAATACCACTTACAGGAGCTTTAAGAAATGCGGCTAAATATATACCATTTAAATTACGTTATAGTATCTATAACACGCTTGTTAAACCACATCTAGATTATCTTATCCCAGTTTGGGGGCAATCGGCGCCTACTAATTTAAAAAAACTACAAATTACGCAAAACAAACTAATAAAAATCCTTTTTAACTTTAATTTTTTAACGCCAACTAAGGATCTATACTTCCGTACCAAATTGTTTGATTTAAATAAATTATATAAATATCACACATGCATACTGATTAAAAATATTCTATCCAATAATATAAAAACACAAATAACACTAAACAAAAAATCCCACAAATACCACACGCGAAAGAGTGATAACCTTGAATTACCATTTATAAGAACTCTATACGGTAAGAGAAACTTAAGATTTGAGGGAGCACAATTGTACAATAGCTTACCTAAAGCAATTAAAGAATCCTCATCAATTACTATTTTTAAAAATAAATTAAAGACATACTTAACTAATTTCGATAGCTGATTGTGTTATACTAACTGCAAAATTGTTATTTCTCATATTTGTAAAAGATCATGTTGTATTGTTCTTGTTTATGAGATTAATAAAGTTCTTTAAACCGAAATGTAATCTTTAGAGAAATAAATGTCTTATACCGTAACCTCTAGAAAAAGGTACACAAAACTGAATCACGGGGTATTTTCCGTCGATTTCAACAATTTCCTTTCATTGCTTGGATATCACATTCCCAGTGGGTAAGCCTATATTTTCAGGCGCCGGTGTTTTGCAGAGTAAAGTGCATTGAAGGACGCTACTTTGAATGTTATGCGCGCGTTTGACCCGCGATGGATGCCGCATAAATAACTATATGTTTATGCGCCTGCTATTTATTATGTGCTTTTAGATCTATATTTGGTGTTTGTTGTACTGGAAGGACGTTGCTAATAGGCATATACAATGGCTACGAACGAATTAGATCCATGGTTCGATGTGTAATAATATTACTTACGTGTCTTTTGGAATCTGATAGCTAGTAAACTATTTGTAAATAAAATTGATCTCAGAAAACAGATGTGAAATGAAGGTACATATCATAGAAGCGGCCCAGTATATCTTTAATTAATTTATACGACTTTAGATTTCAGAATAATTTATGAGAAAACCTACAACTACTTATTTTATTTATTCCAATAGGATATATAATATAGAATAGGCACGTAGAATAAAAAGATAAAATAGGACCACAGATTCCCTATATCAGCAACGCAGATTCCCAAAAAACATTTCCACAAAAGCTTTACAAAACTACAACAATAAATATACAAAAAAGATATCACTATTCTACGCAATACATTAAGTCGCAATTTAGTGAAAAAGTTCCCACATTAGCGGCGGGAAGGCTTATTTCGCAACGACAGGCTTTTGGCACTCCGGGGAAAATTACTCCGGGCAAGTAATGGCCCATGCTGATATTTCCGGGCTAAGCCAGACTAGGCTTGGCACGCGGTGCCGCTCTTTGTAAAGCTTTATTGCCTGACATTTAAATGTAATTACTGTTAATATTTTCGTAATTAAACTAAACTGTCAAGTAGAGAAAGTGGAAAATACAACCAAAATTAGTTATTTATTTTTATTTATTTATTTATTTGGCATTATTTGAAATAGTAATAATATGTATAAGTACTTTATTATCTGTTTGACCCTTTCAATACCGATACAAATATTTGTTTTATTTTTTATTCAGACTTTACCAACCGCCTTTTAGTGATATTAGTATATTAATTTATTAATATTTACCATCGAGTTAGTCTTTTAAAAATAAAAACTTGGAACATACATTCCAGTAAATATATGTCTCAAAGTTATAAATAAGCACAATTCATACAATACATTGAATTGTCACATAAATACTTATTCCAAAAACAACAGATATTTTTCAAATATTCTTTATGTACTCAGTGTACAGTTTACCGAGTACACAACAAATAAATATAATAAAACTTTTTATTTACGCAGACGTTCTTACGAGAAGATATTTTCAAGTAAATTTAATACCACGCATGTCTAGCGAGACTGGATAACATTTAATTTATTATTTATAGCATGTAAATGTTTGTTCATGCATTTATATATTAGCCTTGTTTTATTTTTCCATTTTGGATATAAATAAGCCTAGTCATTTATTCAAGTTATTAAATTTATTTTTATTAGGGCTGATTTTTCAATGCTTGGATAAAACTTATTCGTCGAATAATGTATAAAACTACCATTTTAAAAACGTATTCTAATTGCCCGTATTTGACAGTTTACGTGACATTTTAATATTATCGTGTAATACTTTATTGGACGGATAAGTTTTATCTAAGCATTGAAAAATCGGCCCTTATTTATATAAACACAAATATTTACGAAGTTATTAAACTAATTTAGTTTAGTAAAAAGTTAAGATTTACAAGTACTTACATACATATTAATTAATATCACTACATAGTATAAAACAAAGTCACTTTTTCTGTCCCTATATCCCTTTGTTTGCTTCAATCTTTAAAACTACACAACGGATTTGATGCAGTTTTTTTTTAATAGATAGAGTGATTCTAGAGGAAGGTTTTAGTATATAATTTATTGTTTTAGATAAAGCGATGGAAGCCGCGGGTGGAAGGCTAGTACATAATATTACTCTGTTGGTTGATTGATGTATGGATGTATGGATGTATGGATGTTTGTTACTCTTTCACGTAAAAACTACTGAACCGATTACAATGAAATTTAGCACACATATAGAGGGTAACTTGGATTAACACATAGGATAGTTTTTATCCCGGAAATCCCACGGGAACGGGAACTATGCGGGTTTTCCTTTGCAAACGCGAGCGAAGCCGCGGGCGGAAATCTAGTCCTATCATATATCCGAGATAAGTTTGAGTTTGCCCCATATAAAATTTTTAATCAAATACAACGGGATGGCACTAGGCAGGTAATTGATTTACTAGACTCAAATCTTTCATACTGAAACGAATTAAATTTAACTTAGTAAGTATTGAGACAATATTTGATCACTGTTTTAACAGAGAGTTAGTTGACTGACTGGTGAAACATCTATAATTACACACATACTTATAATATAAAACTGAAGAGTTTGTTTGTTTGTTTGTTAGAACGCGCTCATCTCAGGAACTACTGGTTCGATTTGAAAACTTATTTCAGGGTTAGATAGCCCATTTATCGAAGGCTATAGGCTTAAATATATCATAATGCTAGGGCGAATAGGGGCGGAACACTGCGGGTTAAACCGCGGGGCGTAGCCAGTTTCCCTATTTAAAAACTATAAAATTAACAAATGCGATAACAATTAGGTGACACATACACATGACGCATCCTAGCTTTCTCTACATAATGCGGGTAAGTAATTCACGATAATCGGTCGCGATAACATCCGGCAGAATAAATAGTTTTATAGGTCAGCCTAATGAAGTCCCAGACGCTCAGGGTTAATATAATTATGGCGTAAATGAGTTAGCTTGCTCGTATGGGAAACATCCTATGGTTCGAGCCTTTCTGTGCTGTTTTTGTTTATATTATAATATGTATGTATGGATACTGAATGTTTATTAATTACAATTACTTATCTTATAAAGTGAATCTTGTTTGAACTTCTAAATGGATGGACGATTGAAATGGACTCCCAAAAGACTGATATTAAAAATTGATTTACTACTTCAATAGGTAAGAATTAATTTCTGTACTCTACATACATTTTATAAGTTAACAACTAGACAACAAAATAAATAAAGATTCATCATATTAAAGAACAGAAGTCTAACCATCATTCTATACATTTATTAACTCTATAACTCTGATCCGTAATATCAGCTGCGATTTCTAGATTAAACAATTATTACTGGATAAAATCGACAGCGATGTACATTTTAAAAATTCGCTAAAAATCGCTCGTCTACACAGAACAATAAAAACAAATAGAAGTGCTTTATTGTCATAATTAGTATGAAAACCAGTGTCGCCAAACCCACACATTTAAACCGATAGTTATACAGTACACTACAAGTAAACTATGACTTTGATTGGACTGCTTAATTTGAGTAAAAACTGACTTAGGTTATAAATTCAGCATTTCAATATGTACCCTAACGCACCATGTTACGGTTTATTTTAGTATAACATCTCTAGGTATATTAGCTGTTTTGTTTCTCATTGCACAGAAATTCCAAATTCGAAAAACATTCAGCTACCCCACAACAGAGGGCGTTAGTTTTCAATAGATATAACTTTGAACCTCAACACATAGAGATAAGGTTGAAATTTGTGTCACTCAACATTAATGACATTAACTTGATATTTATCTGATGCTATGCCCTGAGGGATGTCAGCCTTGTTATCGATATCGAGATATCGATAATTCACAAATAAATATTTTTTGTGTATTTTTTTTTCTTTCTATTATACGAGTATAGTATAATGTGTCACATTTTGGAGTATGTTTATTACTACTAAGTACGTCTTTTTGTATTATTATTATTAAATAAAAAACGGAATAGAATAGTATTAATCTATATTTACAAAATACAAACAGAAAATATGCATTATTTTAAATCTTGGAACTGCCGTAGGTTTGCTGTATCGGTGGCCTTTGTTAGACTGCTTAGTGCTGTTCGGCATTCAGTTAACTCGTCACGTTGCATTTATCCATTTCTCTTTTAAATTAGCCTCTTTGGGAAATCTGTAAATAAATTGGACAAATGAAAGCTAGGGAAAAATAAAATAAAATTTAATATTTATAATGTTTGTCTTTTCTAAAGTATCGATACTGTCGATATGCGCCACAAGCATCACTAAAGCGACATTCGTTTGTTTATTGCAATAATATTCCAGAAATTCTTGTTTGCTGTTCAATCTATAATAGTACTAATTTCTTACGGATTAAGGTTCATTTTGACTAGATATTTGTATACAATTTTGACAAATTACAAGCGAAGATATAACATAAAATATTATATGTAAAATAAATAAAAATAAGACTTACCGATGGTATGAAATGCCTCCATTGCTGATATTATTTCGTCTGCTATCATTTTTGCACTCTAATACCGAACAACACGTCCTAATTTAATGAATAAATACGGAAAAAAGGTTTGACAGCTGACAACCGACTCGAATATTTTTCTGCGCACAACTGAGTACTGAGGTCTGAGAGCAAGTTAGGTGATCTTACCTTACAAGTGACACGTGGGCCACGCCCACATCACACTTCTATCTACTTTACTGTTCTGTGCTCGTCTATGACATAATATAATCTATCGTTCACGAAAAACGTTTAAACCAAAGATTAAGAATTGTCAAGGTTAGGGTAAACTTAAGTTTACAAATGAAATTACTAACCAAAGACGTGATAATACCAGTTGATTATCACGACTAATAACACATAAAGCATCAATCCACGAGCACCACTAGGTCGGTCACGCGACTCCACTATCATCATTATTCACGCCAGCCTTCATTAACTTCGAGTGCATATTCCTTATCGACAGTGCATTTTATCTTAATTAATTTTGCTACATTTTTAATGGCAACAGCAATAGATAGCATCTACTGATAAAATATTAGATTGTAAATTGAAGCTGAACATATTTTTTTAAATGACCTATGACCATGAGGTATACATATTACATATGTTTCTATGTAAATATGTTAATATGATAGAGTTAAATAAGATATAAATCTTCAGGTTTCAGGTTCAAACAAAATATTATTGTGAAGGTATTTGTTCCTACTTGGTCTCATATATATTAAAATTATAAATATAAGTTGGTATAAACATTCATGATAAATAACTTTAATAAAATTTAATTATTAGAATGTATATGTCGCAGGCAAATTGTAATATTTCGCAGTTTACAAACGGTCGGCATTTTGTAATATGCCGAAAATTCGTAATCAGAAATTTTTGGTTTGGATAAGGGGGTGGGTTCGGTTAGGTTCGTGTTTTTTAAAACTACACAGAAATAGGAGCCCCACAAAGTGGGGCTCCGTCGGCTCGCGACGGTCTTTTTATAGAATTTTGGAAAAAGACTTTGGAGAGAGAATTTTCAACATATTACAAAATGCCGACCGTTTGTAAACGGCGAGATTATACAATTATCCTGCGACATATAGATAGCCTTATACCTTATAGCTTTCAATGTTTCACTATTTTTATATTTTAGCAAAAAAACATACAACTGTGCACATTACAAATTATTGGCGAATGTACCCAATTTATTTGCTTTCTCGTAAAAATATAAACGTCCAAGATTTAATTGGACCATAATTAGTAGAGATGTGTGTTCCGTACAGTTAACTGCTGAAATAATAGTTGTATTGTTGACTTTGAGATAAGGTTTTTCAAATATCTTGAACTTGTATTAGAGGAAAATTGGTAAATGAAATTCCTTCTTTATTCAAGTATGTAGGCCGTTTATCCTGGATTAGAATCTTGAATTTTATTTGGATATTTATTCTATCGATATTTATTCTATCGAATAAATATCCAAATAATTATTTTAATAGAATACATATTACAGTTCAATATCAATTATCGCCTACTTATATCTTCTAAATGTGGAAAAATAACGAACGATATACTTACTACGAATAAAATTGTGTTTATTCATAGAAATCTAACTCGTAAATATCTGTATTCAAACATTTTTTGTATTTTTATTTGTAATAATTTCATATACATATTTGAATATAAAAATTAAAAATCAACAACAGGGGCTTATGTCCAGTCTAGTGCGCTGAGTGTTCTAAAAAATGCAATTTTGCAATACACAGCTGATATTCGACCTTACCACTTTACAATAGAGTTGAGATGACTTTGTTTCAATTTTACCACTGCTAAAAAGAGCCATACACACCGAATTACAGGATTATTTTAAAACAACGAAAGAAAATAGAAAATTAAACCGCGATAAGAAATCAAATTCGCTTTGGCTTCACGTCTTTAAAGATTAGTATATGTATTACTTTCAAAATAATATATACAGTTTTACTTAGGTAAAAGTAATAGTTCTCAAGTGAGCTTGATAATATTACTATGTTCAATTATTATTAAACACAACGAGACTATTATCTCTATCTAAAGTGCACGCTTATTTTAAATTCTCAAAGTTTGTTGAGATTACGTATTCCCCAACGCATTGTTTGATCCAAAAATGATTGGAGCTACTGAAACACTAATTAATAAAAAAAGTGTACTTCTGAATCTTTTTTTATAACAACTCATTATATTTTAAAATGGTGACTTCTGAAATAGCATTTAACATATTATGATAAAACTGTTTTATCCTTTATCCCGTACATTTTGTAACACGGACGTTTTTAAAATATAAAATTATTTTATATACAAATCTACGTAACATTGAGATACCATTCTAAAGAGATGAAAATTTCGCTTAAAAGTTAGGATAGTTGATCGAATTACTGTTCGGTGCAACATGCGTCCAAAATGTATAAATGATCATCCACTGACCCGGCTGCCCTTCACAGTAAAAGTATTATACTTTTTATATCCCCCCTCCCTCTGCCCAACCCTCCCCCGCACCTACCCGCGAACCGCGAAACTTAGCGTTGATTAAATTTTTAGAAAGAACGTTGCACATTCCGCGGAGAGAAATGGCTTCATAATGCAGCACATATTTACAAAACACCGTTCTGTCCGCTATAAGCCGTGCGGACGTTGGCAAATTTTAAAAATTTACACTTCCCACGATATTCTTTGGTGTACGGAATTTGTGTTGCCTTTTCGAGCGAGATAACACGTAATGTCAATGAGGATACTGTGCGGAATTAGAACGAATGCTAATGGTGCTTTAGAGTCACATTTATACAGAAAATCCTTAAAAATAAAATCTTCAATAACTACATAATAAATGTGTGTGTTCGATTTCTGCTAATTATATCTATTCGTGCAACCAAACTTATTAAAAGAAACATTCTTGGAATATTGGCTTAAAACTTTTTCATAGTTCCTCGTATTTCAAATGGACCTTTTTTCGGTTTAACGTTACTCGTGCCTCCAATAACACAACACGTGTAAGCTTGCAGGACGCTGACGTCCGCTCGTAACATATTTCATTTACTATTTTAGACTCTTTTTAATTAGCCCAGTTGAAGAGACAATATTATTGATAAGAGAATTAAATATTATTTATTTATTCAGGCAAAATAGAATAACATGCAACATTCACATAATTTCAAACCTAACGTTACCTTTATCTATATTAATTAATTACCTTAATAACATAGATTTTCATTATTTAAATACATTGTGAAGTTACGTATTAATTTATAAATAGACAGATCAACAAAATATTTCAAAACATTTTAGTACATAGAATAAAATTTGTATCCTATTAAAATATGTTTTTAGTAAATATTGAACTAAATACCGTGATCTTACGTATCACATGTTCAATGATATATGATATAGTTACATTCTGTTTATCAAGAGTCTCCATAAAACAAAACATTATACATATGAACATGAGATATGACTTTACCTGAGAAGTAAGGTGTCTTCTCTTATATTTTAAATTTACCTACAGCAAAAAAGCACGAAATTAATAAATTACTTCTTAATATTATGTATTTTTTTTAGTATTTTGAACTGTTCCATATATCATATCTAGGCAAAAAATTCTGAATCCTTTTATCCCACTATAGTTCGAATCGATCGGCCAAACGGTTAAAAAACTTAAATTAGACATGTATTAATAACAATAATTCATCTCCGTCAACGTAAATATAAACAAGTATTTATAGAACATCAGGTATGAACAAAACTAAATAGTTGCTGCAAAACTGCAAAGCTGTCGAGAGCCTGTGGTTTGAGCTAAGCTTGCCTTTACTAAGCTTCATCGTGTAAAACAATGCAGCCTCCGTTTTGCAACGTTCCCTGCGTCTATTTTGTTTTAGATAAAGTTTGTATACAGATAGAAAACGAATTTCGGGTTGCGAATAATGTTTAAAAATAGATTTCACAGTGAAAGAGATTAACTGTTTTTGTTCGTTCATTCGTATTTATAACAATTTTAGATAGTATAAAAATAGAAATGCAGTATGATACTCGACTGAATGAATATTTCCAAGCAAGAGGTTATTTTTAACGTTTAGTTGTATTTTTAAAATCATTGTATTAATTTGTGGCGTTAATTGTCTTGCTATATAAATATAATCGAAAAGGTAATCCTATAAATAATAATAATATTTGATGCCACCACAATACCCTCGCAACCCAACATTGTTTTCAGGTCAACAATTCCTTCTAGAATATTCGATAACAGATGACAAAGCAAGCTGTTAAGATAATAATTGTGTAGCATCTGTGCCACGTATGCAAGGATGCAAACGTGACGTCGGGTTAAGTGTGGCCACATCTGCGGCGCGATACAATTTCACTGCAGTTTTGATACATATAGGTTTATGTATGTACATTGTGTGACTGTTTGGGGGTAATTTTCTGGTATTTTGTTGGTTAGAAGAAGGTTTGTTTCAAAGATTCGTTTTTAAGATAAATCAGACAACATAACATAATCTATGGTACTAGTATTATAAAGCTGAAAAGTTTGTTTGTTTGAATGCGCTAATCTCGGGACCACGGGTCCGATTTGAAAAATTCTTTCGGTGTTAGATAGCCCATTCATCGAGGAAGGCTACATATTGTCTCGAACAGGAGCGGAGCACTGCGGGTAAAAGCTAGTGTATAAGTAAAGCTAGTATATATGTATAATGGTATGCAGGCATGAAATATAAATTATATACAAAGATGAAACAGTGTTTTTCAGCAAAGCTTCACCTATAAGTAAAAATAAACCTTTTAACAATCTTTTCACATTTTCAATACATAAAACACTGTCGACATCTAAAAGATGATAAAAACTTTATTCAAAACTCGCGTAAATTTATACACGACGCGATAACGGTGTTTCGTTTAAGCGCTTTGAGACGCTCCATTTTCAGCGTCAACTATCGGAATCAAGATAAAAATTTACTGCTAACTGCTCCACAATTTTAATATGGAAAAGTTTGTCATAAAACTATCGTATTATATTCACTTTCTTTGCCTTTTTTAATGCCGCGAGCAGATGTGAGCGTCGTGTTTATGACGAGCGATAAACAAGATTGTGGCGATAAAACGCGAAGCGTCGCGTCCGCATGTGTGTACATAGCCTTATTTACGGCCACTTGCCATACGCTTGTAACGGACGACAGAATTGGATTAATCTTTGCTTAATATGTGATTGTGATAATAAAGTGTGTCGCCGGCCTGACACAAATGTTTGTCGCAATTCAGATTTGCAGATAATGTAGAAAAGAGCAGATATTTTACTTATTGACGACCTATCTTCGTTACTTTTTTTGTGATGTTACTTTTTTAAATGCATTAAAATCGATCCATTCCTTTCCAAATGAGATAACAAATTTAACTATAATAAACTGTCAGATAACAATAAGATATAGGACTGACTAATATTCTTTGGTAGTTGGTACATTTTTCAAGAATTTTAATAATCATCGCTTGACGCTTTATTCCTTGAAATTCATTGCCTATATGAAAACGATGGAATAAAAATAACTAAAATTACCCTTGTTCTCGAACTAATTAAGATATTCTTATCAAGTATCAATTTTAACAAAGATCGCAAAGTACTTTGAAAGTCGATTGTTACAAAGGTAGATATATATTTAAATAATCACTCTATTATATTTTTGGCCATTAAATTTCATACAGCTTCTATCAAAGGATCTATTCATAAGTATCGAATAAATTTTGCTATTAAATTTTATTTTAAGGATTTCTTATCAGGATTTGTCGCAACATGAGTGTATTTCTAGAAATAGAAATAATTTTGAATGTCGTTCTGCATTGCTTTGTATCTTTTTTATCTACTCACAATAAATAATAAATAAATAAATATTTCAGGACAATTTTCACACACGGCACGATCTGATACCATACTAAGCTTTCGCTTGTGTTATGGAAACCATATGGCTGATAAACATACATAATATATAATTTATAAATAATTACTTATGTAGATAATTAACACCCAGACACAGAGCAAACATGTTCATCACACAAATATTTGCCCCGGGTGGGAATCGAACCCACGACCTCTGGCTTGGAAGACAGGGTCACTACCAACCAAGCCAACCGATAAGTCAAATGTAAAACAAATGTCAAAATGTAAAAAAAGCTAATAAAGCATTCATAATTTATTTACGCTTGCAACGAACTATATTTTGAACACTATATAGCTCTTAGGCGTTGTTTTATTTAAATTTAATTTATACCGATGAATATGTAATGTTTGAAATACAATTAAATAACACGTACTTTAAAACATTACGTAAGCACATTCAGAATTAAAATGTATCAATCAATGGATGTGGTTCCTGAATGCCAAATATAAACATATTGTGTTCCCAATGGCAAATAATATGTATTTTATTGTGCCGCTAATTGGCAATGTTGTTCGTTCATTAATTGGTCATTTTGTTTCCTCGAATATTTAGTAATATCAATATTTTCCACTTCAATCATTCCGATTTCCAATAACGTATGAAGCTATTAAACATATTGTTAATTCTCTTTAAATGGAAAATTTTAATGGTTTTCAGCTGTAAAATGTTAGGAGATTTGTTGAAAATGAGGTATGCTAGAGTACACATAGAAAATGAATTTGCGAGCTTTATCACGATTCTTAAATTGAATGACGAATAAAGTGAACACAGAATATTAAATTTGAACCCTTTTTACTGTGTCGTAAAATTTACGACCGTCAAAATAGGCTTCGATATCAACTATCGATTAAATGAATTGAGGACTCTGTTCGTTTTATGATACAACTAGCTTACCGCCTGCGGCTTCACCCGCTTTGTCTAAAACATAATAAATAATATACTAAAACCTTCCTCTTGAATCACTCTATCTATTAAAAAAAACCGCATCAAAATCCGTTGCGTAGTTTTAAAGATTTAATCATACAAAGGGACATAGGGACAGAGAAAGCGACTTTGTTTTATACTATGTAGTGATGAAATATAACATCATAATATAGTACCTAATCATGTAATGCAAAAACTGCTTAACAGATTTTGTAGAAAATATGCACCGATGTGCCTAAATATAGATCGTAGTGTGTAGATCACTTTCTGAATAATGAAAAGTTTACATTAAAGACCCTGTCAATCAAAAAAACTTCACAAGAACATAGTATCTCCTTCTATAACATAAAAATATACATTTTACTTCACCAGAGAAATTGTATTTCACAAAATGTTGATATAATCATCAAGATATCGTTAAAATATACATTTCAAAATTGCACTTAACCGTGTTCAAGATAATGCCAATAAATAACTAATACAATTTCGCCAAAAAGCATCACAATTTGAGATGATACACGCGACAAAAAGCGATCTGTTTTAAAAGCTTCGATGTTTTATGGATAAAAGCCGCGATTCAGATCTTCCTCTCAAAATACACTTTGTTATGACAATGTATTATGTTTCTGAATTATATTATGGTGATTGGTTCGCTTTATTTATTTATGCGAATGGATACCTATTAAATTCTCTGACGTTAATAGTATTAATTTTAACTTGATCTGTTTCCTCAATATTATTTTTATTTTTGCCGTGAAGTTCTATTCATTCTTTATTTCTAAACATAAATCTTAGTTTCATCCGTCTTCTCTTTTATAAAGAAAAAAAAAGATATAACTCAATGCACAGATTCCGAAGTTGTCACATTTTTATAAGAGTTATATTTCATTTTTCGTATCGAGATTAAAGTTGGCATACTTTTTAATTAAAAATTATGAAAGATATTCGTTATGAAGTTTTAATTAAATGCCGAGAGCAGAGAATTTGATCATTATTATGCGCTTAAAAATATAGCTTATTAAATTTAGGTACGTTGCCGCTGAGCCGGTTCAAATGCTTTGAATGCCTGGAATTTATAAATACTTACCTCTCAGTGGATATTATTTATTTAAAAGTGATTCTATATTGCCTTCAAAATAAAATAATAATAATCAATAAATCATTTTTATAGGGCTCTATGTATTTATAGCACACTCTAAATTTTAATATTAAATTCGTTAATATATTAAATAGCCCATATATTAAATAGTCAATATATTAAATAGCCCATAGGCACTTCTTACATACATTTCGCGCCAAAAATATCCTTACGCTATGACAGGCCGTCGACCACAAATAGCAGAATATAGTAGAGTTAAGAATGTTCAGACCTCCATCATCTGTCGATATGGATTTCTAAAGTACCTACTGGTTTATCGGAGGGCTTTAAGATTTAATAAATGATCAGCGGCCCATCGCATGTGACAACTTGAGCTGTAGTATTAACATGATTGAAATGATGCTCGGCTAACCCGACATTATTTATAGTCGCTGGCGAGCTTTGTGATAAAAAATAAAATGTAATTTTGCCGCTTTTCAGTTCATTTTGTGTCAACTGCCTCGTGTAGACTGGGAGATACGGAAAAATGCTGAAGTGTTTCTAAACTTTTTATATCTACGTACGCACTATTAAAACTAATCAAGTTAATTAACACATATAATACTAGAATCACAATTGATTCATCTCATAATATTCATTACCTTAATACATTACCTATGACAAAATAGCAAAAACAACCTTACGTATCCGTGTGGCCTGGAATCTAATTCCCTTCACTAAAACGCACTGTGCACCTTTTCACTCAATTATTGAGAAGGTAATTAGTCCGCCATCTTTTAGTGCCCGGGTTGCGGTTCTGATTGGATTTGCTTTGACACAATAATCCATATTTGGGTAACTCGGGATTAATACCTACAAACTTACTCTGGTGTAGAGCTTAATAATAAAATTACTTCTTAAAGTAAAACGACATAATATGGGAAATACTGTTATTTTAATATTTGATAAATTATTGTTAAAAAAAATATACATTCGTTAATTGCATAATTTTTATCACGTTTATTTGTTACAATATATTTATGAGTCTGCTGTATCCTGTAAAATGAGCCACTTTCTTGAAGTAAGATTCTGAGTATTCTAGACAACCAATAATTTTCTACATCCAATTCTTTAAATCAAATCGTAAGACATGATTTATAAACTAATTTTTTATAATAATATAGTACTACAATAGAAGCACAATATAAAGTCTTAAGTTCCTATAGTTTTTAATAGGTCCCAAGGGAGTAATTATTTAAATTGCGGTGTAAAATATGCTCCACAATAAAATGTTACCATTTTACACACAGTGATTGTATTTCTCCCAAACTATGTTTTTGTAATTACAATAATTGTAACTATACGGTGCTAACAATGTAACTAGGGACGTGAACGGAACTTGTAAATCTAGACTATTAGCACGTTACTCGGCTAAGTTACTTCTTTCAGATATTTGTTACTTGGTAGCAAAAAGTTTTAGTTACAATGTGTGGCGATTTTTGGGTAGGTAATTCATTATTGAATTGATTTTTTTTTCGAATTGGTACCCATTAGATTTAAAGATGAATTTAAGCAGTAGAAAGTTGGAAAAAAGAAGTTTCTTATATTATTTATTTCGGTTTAATACAGTTCTGTGGTATCTGGGAGACACCTGTTAACTCCAAAAAGTTAAATTTTCAGGAGAAGCAATTTAACATATTTTTGGCTGCTAAAAATCGGATATAAGATATAAATGATGAATGAGATGAATTATGTCATATTATAATGAAATATCATAT
Organism: Colias eurytheme; assembly: GCF_061535395.1. Taxonomy (NCBI): domain Eukaryota; kingdom Metazoa; phylum Arthropoda; class Insecta; order Lepidoptera; family Pieridae; genus Colias; species Colias eurytheme. The sequence continues at coordinate 12,763,619 of NC_142988.1, read as the reverse complement.
ATTAACCCATTTTTTGCTTGTACAGTTTACAAAATTGACGCAGTAGTTTAGCGAATAATGTGACTTATCAGATTATTACCAAAAAAAAAATATTGCAGTGGAATGGACTTATCTCAAAATGAGCAAAATAAAAATAATGATTATTTCATTGCTATTCATTTAATTAAAACAATTTTACGTTATTTTAGTTATATTTCTTTAATTATAAGTTAATTTCACAATGGAATCACTCTTATGGCTAATTTTAATAAAAGTATGGACTTAACAGGAGTGTACATGCAACGAAAAATTTAAATAAAGGCACATATCAAATAAATACCAAAATAAAAGAATCACTCATTTGGATACTAATCATAATCTTCTTCGCTATCTGAGTAGTTTTCCAAAACAGAAGCTGATTGGTTTAAATTAGAATAGAAATCGCGATATACTGGATTAATTGTGGGATCAATGAATTGCATAAGATCCATTAAATCTTTAAACTTTTTGGTTAAAGATTTAATGGATCAATCGCCAATCCTCCGACATATGCCTGTTCAGGGAGTAATGTTTCTAAACAAAATATACTTTGCCTTCCTCTTCTTTTCATTGAAAATGTCCTAAAAAGCTCTGATTTCTCCACTGAATACTTAAAACTTACTTCCGGTGATTTTTTTTCAAATTTTAGCCAGAAAATAGTTTTCCAAGCAAAAGATTGTTTTGAAATGTCAATATTTTTTTTGACAAAATTCTTAGTAGTTTCGAAAAACCGTAAAATTCGGTTTGTGTCATAAACACCGAGAAATTTTTGCTTGTCATTTTTATAACATTCAACTGCAATATTCGGGTTGTACTCTTTAACAAATCTTTCTATCAACGCATGATCACCGTCACACTCTAATAAAATGAGTGTGACCTGGCACGAGAAACTTGTGGTGGATTTCGGTAGATTTTTGAGCCAATGCAATACAATACATAACAGGTAATATACAGGTTGGTTCTAAATTACGTTGACAAATTTGAAAATAATAAATTTAAATAATGGGACATGCTGCGTTGCTTTTGTTTTTTAATTATTATTTTCACATGATTTGGCGCCAACTTAAAGTTATTTGTGAAGAGAATAAATTAAAAATTAGTAATTTTTTGCAATAATATCCTTATATGGTAAGCGGCAGTGCGAGATACTGCGACTTTAATACGATGTGCTTAGCCATCTTGGTGATCGTCCGGGAAGAGGCAGAAAAAGAACTCTGAGGACGCCTAGGCTTCGACATATCGTCAAACAAAGATTGACCCGCAATCCACAAGCCAAGGTAAGAAAAATGGCTCGAGATTTAGGTGTAAGTCATTCAACGTTGCAACGAGTTGTTAAAAATGAGCTCAAGTTAACAGCATACAAGCTGCGAAAAGCGCAGCGGTTGGGTGATAAAGATAAAAAAATACTCCTTGAAATAATATGTCGCTTACTGAAAGCGCGCTCCGCTGGTGAAGCATGGAAAAATATTTTTTTCACAGATGAAGAAATTTTTCCGATTGAACAGTCTCATAACCACCATAACGATAGAGTTTACTCTCCTAGTCGCCCCGGAGCCACATCATTTATCCCCCATCGGCAAAATGGTGGTTATTTTGAAAATAAATAGATATTTACATTAAAATAACACTGTATTTTAATTATTTAGTAGTCACCGTTATATATACCAAATTGGAAATATAAATCCAAATCTGATAAGTTGCAATAATTAACATGTAGGTATCTCATGTTTTTGGTACATACGCGGTAACTGGGACTTAACAAGTTTTAGTCCATAGGCATAAAGCTTGGAATTAACATTTATGTACTTGTTATATTAGTTATCAGGTTTGGCATCAAAAGTTACTATGCTATATTAATGATAATTATAATATATCTTGATTGTAGCAAAAAATCTTGGATTAAACAGGAGTGTACATTTTTTTTTCATTTACTTCCCGTGGACGTAGAGATATCACGCCTGGATCAAAAAAATCTGCGCTTTCTGTACTTATCAAACATGTATCTAACAAAATTTTGCCAAAAATGGAGTTAACAGGTGTCTCCCAGATGCCACAGAGTTATAAATACAGGTTATAAAAAATGTTGTGGTTACGAAATTTTTTATGAAATTCTTCATGCAAGCACTGAGTACTAAACGATTATTGACTATTATATATTTTTTTATTTTTAATGCATGGTGCATTAAAAATAAAAGGAACAATGCAATAATTTACTCCACCTTAGATTTAAAGATTACAGAGACCATAAACAAGTTATCTAGAAGCACTACCGATAGCAGCCTGCATCTCAAAGCTTTGAGAGAACTCGATTACAAGTTTTAATGTACGAGTGTGAACGCATGCTCTGAGCACTTTGAATTTTCCTGACGTGTCATATTTCTTTTATCGTTTGTGTAGGTAAAGAGAAGCATCTTTTTGAGTGTCAAAAAGAGTTAAATTTAATTTGTACGATAGCAATTTCTGATGCCGATTTTAAACTTTTCTTATAAAATTATAGCACTAGATTTCCGCCCGCGGCTTCGCTCGCGTTTTCAAAGAAAAACCCGCATAGTTCCCGTTCCCGTGCGATTTCCGGGATAAAACCTATCTTATGAGTTAATCCAAGTTATCCACTATATGTGTGCTAAATTTCATTGTAATCGGTTCAGTAGTATTTGCGTGAAAGAGTAACAAACATACACACCTACACATACACATACATACATCCTCACTAACTTTCACATTTATAAAATTAGTAGGATTATGGCATTTACCCTCATTAGAAACCTATGTTTGAGCATTGAGAGCAAAAATCGTCGTATTATTAAAGTTTTAATATGCACATAAACTTAATCAAACATTCAACAAAAGCATCACAACGTATCTCAAACAACAATAATTCCTTTAAATAATATTATATTTCATTTAAAATCTCTGCAAATATGAGACATATGAGCAACGGTTTATTCAACAACGATGTTTGTTTGAGAGGGCAAACATCATAAACGGCTGGACAACAAAGAGCAGTTCGGACTGGTAATTAGTCTACCTGCGGTCACGAACTAGCCGGTTGAGACGTCACGTATTGTTCTGTCTGGATTTTAGCAATATCTAGTATTTAAAAAGACCCTACGAAAACTTTATGTAGCTTTTCGAGGAATCACTAGAAAAGTATGTATAGACTTCATGGTTTTACTTCGTATGTGTATGAAAAGTTTGATATAATATTATGTTATTTTAATTGGTGTATTTTATTTGATGCTTCATAATAAGTATTCGTTCTCAACTACCTTATAGAGCGAAGGAGCGCTTTGGTATTATAATCTTTCTTTTTGCAAAGAACAACATTTTTCAAACTATGTATTCTCTTAAAATGTGCCACAAATTTTTTAAATTAAATAAGAACTATAATTTAAATCTTAACAATTTTGGGTTCAAAAATCTTTGCTGCATTTCTACATCATTACGCTCTTTAATCCTTGCCTTCTTAATCTTTCTTTTTTATTCCCAACTAAACAAAAGGTCCCTTAAAAAATCCAGACACAATTCAGTACATTTCCCCTTGAATAACGAAATAAATGCTAATGAAACGTTTAGTTGAAGTTTAAATGTAAAGAGTTTGAAGATTTGATACCAGATTCTGGATGTCGGGACAGACTCTATTATGTACTGTCTGTATTCATAATTATCAACACTGGGGACTTCTTACATGTAACAGTATACTAATAATAGTGGTATTTGAAAATCAATGTCTAAGCCCAAAAATATAAATTTAAAATTTATCTATACTTAATATTATAAAGCCGAAGAGTTTGTTTGTTTGTTTGATGCGCTTATCTCAGGAAGTACTGGTCCGATTTAAAAAATTATTTCGGTGTTAGATAGCCCATTTACCGAGAAAGGCTATACCGGGTGTAAATAACGCTAAGACCAACAGGAACGGAGCAATGCGGTGAAAACCCCGGAGCACAGCTAGTATTGTAAAACAAAAAACAATTTTGTAAAACATAATTTAGTGTTGCTATATGAAAAGAAACAATAAAATAGTGCCAAAATCGTTAAATCCTATGAGATAATCGCGTAATCAGCAGCAAAAATCTACAAAAAGTATTTTAGCTCGCTTAAAATAATTATTAAAATTTACAACTCAATCATTGCCCTTTGTTTCAAAGGCAATTTGCAGTTTCGTGACCCATTTATTTTCATTTTTTCAGCTATTAATCAGTTTATTTAATTAGAAGACGCCTCTGATTTGAAATTCTGAAAATAATAAACTCAATTCCTGTAACTAAATCGAAAGTTTAATATTAAATTGTTATATATGTCAGTATGTTCTTACAGCTTATACAAGCTGTGCTCCGCGGTTTTACCCACAGTGCTCTGCTCCTGTTGGTCTTAGCGTGATAATATATAGCCTTATAGCCTTTCTTGATAAATGGGCTATCTAACACCGAAATAATTTTTCAAATTGAACCAGTAGTTCCCGAGATCAGCGCGTTCAAACAAACAAACTCTTCAGCTTTATAATATTATATAGTAATAGTATAGATTTATAAATATTAATGCATCTGTTTCTTATAGCGTTATTACGATATACCAAATCCAACATACTTGGCCTACTGATTCCCTGCTCGTAAGAATATTTCTATTGCCAACTTACTTACTTACTTACTTATTCCGTGAACACAAGCTATTTTATTGCCCACTGACACTTCCTCCATGTTCCCTTGCCAAGATGCAATCACTGAGGAAAATAAAATACTTTGTAACTCTGAAGGCTCATAAAATTACATAGTATGTACAAATGAAACATAATCTTATTAAAAATACATAATGTTTCATCTAGTAGTCAGACAATAATGAAAATCAAGCTTATACTCGTATAAAATTCCACGTAATTTTCACGTCGATAAAAAAATTATTTTTATCAATAGAAAAATACTTATTAGAGATATTCGCTATATTTTTACGGAAGAATATCTTTACCACTTTATAACTCAGCTGATTGATTTTCTACTTTCTAAACTCTGAAATCGCTTACCTTTAAAAATATATTTGTTAAATCTTAATTCTAAATTTACATAGTCTACAAGACAATTGTGTGTAGTCCCCCAGCCAGTGTTGATTCACATTCGGAGTCCTATCTCTTCACCTGCCGTCATTGCTTCGTTATTGAAACTGCTAACAAAGTTTGAACACGTTTACATTTTCATTTTGCGCAACGTTAGCTTCTGATTATGCGATATTATTACACTGTTATTATCTTCTGTGACAGATACAGAATCCATAATTGTATTTTAGATACGAAATTATTTGACGGAGCCCCGATTATGAGTATATAAATGCTATTTTACAAAATAAAATTTAATACAATTTCAGAAAGTAAATATACCTATCGATAAGGTAAATCTAATTATTTTATATTTATTAAATAAAAATAATGATAATCAGCAGGGCCATGTAAGCATTGCTATAGAAAAAGACGCGAGACGGAGTCCACATCCCAATTTATGCTGTTATTTATCATGTTTTATGATATAAATATTATGCATTTCTTATACGCCACTTTACAGATTAAAAATAACAAGTTACAGCTATACTTATATTATATTATTATCTAAAATATATACTCGGATATTCCTCGGACTTTGGTCACTCGCTCGTCGCCCGTAGGCTCGCTCCACTGAACAATTTTCTTCCATGTGATCGAACAACTAGCTATGATATCATCTTTATACATATTTTATTAACTTTTAGTCTATTTTGTAAAACACTCTTGTTAGCTCTGATTTATCAAGGACTTTCTTAGGCCTGTCATTGCAAATATTTCTGATAATAATTTGAAACTTCTGTGGCTAAATTCGTCTAAAAATCCATTATATTTTACAGGTTTTGTTAGTGATGTTATAGTTAGTTCTTAGTTCTCTGCAGGAATGAAATAAAAGTCTACTTAGGATACTGTTATTGTTATATTACAATCACATACAATGCACCTTTTAAGTTTTATGCGTTTTCCACGCTACGGCTTTCATACTTTCATACTTTATATACTTACTAGATTTCCGCCCGCGGCTTCGCTCGCGTTGTCAAAGAAAATCTCGCATAGTTCCCGTTCCCGTGGGATTTCCGGGATAAAACATATCCTTTGTGTTAATCCAAGTTATGTGTGCAAAATTTCATTGTAATCGGTTCAGTAGTATTTGCGTGAAAGAGTAACAAACACACACACACACACCCATCCTCACAAACTTTCGCATTTATAATATTAGTAGGATAAACACACATACTGCTCAATCATAAAGCTTTGAAGCAAGAAAAAGATTATGATTACTGATTAGGCCGCAAAGCACCATCCAAGCTGATTCAACCTAAATCACATAGGTACTTACCTATAATATTATTTGTTGATTTTGGTGCGATAATGACCTGTGAAAAATTGTCGCAAATTCAAACTTTCGCATTTATAATATGAGTAGCAATAAATGCGAAAGTTTGAATGTTTGTTTGTTTGTTACTCCTATACGTGGGCGTAAAGCTAGTGTTTTTTTATTGTATGTTAGAGAAGGGCTTGACCACGATCTCGACTCATGGAAAGCTGAGATGTGGCCTAAGATGGAGCGCGCTTCCCTAGAAGGCACCTGTTCACTCTTTTCTTGAAGAACTCCATATTGTACTCGTCTGGGAACACAGACTTTGTGTATTATGATTTAAATAACATATCAACTTGACATGAATTTAATATTAACAAGATGGTATTATATATATTCGCAGCACACACACACAGCACACAGCGGGCAGTGTTAAAAGTTCTAATGCACCTACCATACAGGCACTCGACAGCGGATGTTTATGTACAAACTGGAGTTCTCTCAGTTCGTAAGATTTATGTTCTGAAGGCTCTGCTAAGATATCACCGATTAAGGCGTGAATCGGGTAGAATGACCTTTTAATACCGAAAATTAACTCTAGTTATAACCGTTTTTCTTCTTAGATTCTTAATGTACATATCTAAAAAAAATGTATATTAAAGTTTCGAATATGATAAAGGGCATGGTTGTTTTAATTTGTTTATTTTACAATCAGGTTTTTTGGAAAAAAATCATGAACTGAGGTAGATTTTTGGCCTTTAAACCAAAACGCTAAGTCAATATAACGTCAATTATTGTAGTATTTTTACAGTGTGTTTATGAAATTGAAACACAGGGCATGGTTGTTTTAAATTTTGATTCCATATCCAAATATCATTTTAAATAATTTTTATACGTACTTTTACTACGGTAGATTCGCGCCGGTCCACTATGGGACAGAACGGTATAAACCATCTCAAAAATCTATAACTTTTTTGTTTCTCGTACTTTTTACTTGAATTTTGGTATACGCATTCTTGAATAACTACGCTATAATAAACCAAGTCCATTTTTGTTTTGGTAATTTTATTTTTTTGTTTAAAAACAAATACAAACAAACTTTCGTAAATTTTCTTACAAAAGTCTTACATTATTTAATAATTTTCCTCTTATCTTAACAAAACAAACAATGCTTATGTATTAAACAAACATTTCAAGACTTTATACTTAAAAAAAAATAAAACTTAGAAAATAATAAAATAATTATTGAGTTGAGTACCTATATTAAAAATGTTACAATAAAACAACTGTTCCTTATTAAATACCAGAAGCTATTAAGATTCTTCAAACAATTCTTTTGGAATTTTTGGTCTTTTTTAAATATGTTGTCTTTATATACTGGATATACATATAGGGATCTGTTGAATACAGCAAGATGTTTCTTCCATTGCAGCTGAACGCGAACACTTTCGGACGTGATTTAGCCTAAAATAACGAATACAGTGATGTATATATATCACCGCTGATAGATGAAAATTTTCTAATAAATATTTTTCAAGTCCTTCAGAATTTTACCACTTATTAACAGCGGACATATATCGCGGCGAACACAAACACACTCATTTGTATATTTTTAGACTTTCAACAGTTATATTACTGTGAAGAAGTATCTCAATACTTTGTTATAAATGCTGAAATTGTTGGGGTTATATAGGACCTGAGTTTTAATAACTTATGCAAAACCAATGAGAAAAATGATAAAAAAAAATTCCCATACAAATTATTTAACCTATAGGCAGATTACAATTAACGCAATGGATTCTACAACAATATAATTATTAATCAATTATGTTAATGTTGTTATCATAGGTGTGAAGGTAAAAAAAAACTATTTTAAGTTATATATGTCATTTAGAATTTTAATAACAAGTAGAAACGTTAAATTGGTTTACATAATTTTTTTCTCCCTCTCTTCACATTTCAGCATCTAGCTCGAAAAGGCGCAGTAATGACGCAGGTTTTTTTTACCTTTTTGGAATTTTGAATAACTAAAGAATCTAAAAATCATAATAACTCAACTTCGGCAGCTTTCGGCAAAGACGAAAACTCAATTTGAAAATGAAAAAGACGATAAAATTCAATGATTCACAAAAAAATTAAAATTAAAATGTGGCAAAATATTTCGTATAAAATATTTACTAATTCATAAACTTCAGATCCTAGTCAATGCAAAAATGTATGATACATATTAATTTTAATGGGAAACTTAGAAATTATCATACGTTAAACTTCAGAAATAGATTACGTGCTAAGTAAGAAAATATGACTACTCAGGTTTACTGTGAAATTTAATGAGATAAAACTGATTTAAATTTAATTTCATCTATTTTATCGGATAGTTCGTTTATTCAGGAATGTAATGCCACCAAAAAATCGTCTGTACGACAATTTTGACCCAAACCATTTTTGAGATGGTTTATACCGTTCTGTCCCATAGTGCGGTCCCCCGATCCCGCCTTGTAAATCGTCGTCAAGGTCGCTAGCCCCTATTAAGCTCACAAACTGCCTCGAACACGAAAACGAAAACTACGGTGCCCTGTACCTATAACTAAAACTAGTTTTGCAAGACGACAGCTAAATTGCATTGCTCCAAGAATATATAATAAAATCCCGACTAATAACATAAACGCAATAATAAATATGACTACTAATCGGTTTAAAAAATTCATTATCAACTAGCTCAAAAATCTGGATTAACTTCAAAACTGAAAGTCTCTTCACTTTTATTAAATAGGTGTCAAAACCAAAAACACAATAATTAATCATAATATTCCACTCACTGACACATACACACACACGCACACACTCACACACACACACACACACATACTCACGCTTATCCACCTGTCCTATTCATGTATTGTCATATATATTATATAATTAGCTAGTAATTTTTATTCTTTAATTATTATTAATCTGTAACTATAATATTCTGTTACGTATTTTATAATACTTGTATGAACTCATAAGGGAAGGCACTGTTTTCTGAGACACAGGTAATAACCTAGTTCAGAAGGCAGAGCAAAATTGTGAACTATGTAAAATTTGCTAATAAATATTTTTTTATTTTTTTATTTATTTATTCATATTTGCTCTATCCAGTTGCTCTATCTACGAAACTTCCGCGTCTTTACGATAGCTATAATTTTTAACCATAACCTTATCACAATAACACCTACTATACTAGTACTTTATCATAGTTTAATGTGCGCAATGAGTACATACGTGCTGTGCCTGTCAAACACTAATCTTTATGACATTTCCACACATATCACTTTAACTGCCTCCGTTTGATAAAGAAGTTTGCCGTAAATTCCATTTATTTACGAGGAAAGGGAATCATAAAATATTTATGTGTACGTACTAGCTATTAGAATTGAGTTATTTTTGTATTTCAAGAGTTAGTCACGTCTAACGGATTTTAACGCGATTAATTCATAATTTTATTTTTGCCGACATTTCAAACAGTATAATAACGCGGTAGAAGCATCAGGCACGTAGATCCCATTAAAAGCCTTATTTGAAAATTAAAATAACGTCGTAAAATGAAAAAGTGAACAAGTAACAACACATTATTTTTGTTAATTTTTTAATAGATAAGGCATTTCTCAGTTCTCTCACCTTAGATTAATAAAAACAATAACAAGTCTGTTATTCAAGTTTACTACGAAATTGAATGTATTTTTTCAATAGGTAAATTAAAAGGTATATATTTACAGTATCTTGTTCTCTAATTGCATGAATATTGAAATCTGGAATAATACATTCACCTTAAGTTTGATGCACCAGACAATATTTAAACAATAAACAGTTCATTAGAATACTAAATAAGGGAGGAAAATGGAAGATATGAGATTTTGAACTGTAGATTTTAAAAGTAAACATTTTATTACTAAAATAAACTTTCTCTCTGACAAATTAATTTAAATTAAACAAATTTCAGGAGCCGACGAGTTTCATAATAGGTATATTATTACTTGCATGGCAAATAATTTAAATATTTTTATTGTTATTAAAAAAGTTACATTAAAAAACTAACCCACAGCTTCATATGAAATTTAAACCGCATTTCCTTCCATTTAATACGAAACTCAACAATAAATCCAACGTTCCCTCAACACTAATATACATGTTGGAAATATGAATGGCTTAAGAGATTGCGTTCACAACGAGTTCGGAAACGACAACTATCCATGTGAGATAAATAGCATCAAAGTACACGGATATAGAGATTATATTACTAGATATTTCATAAATTGGGTAACAAACTTATCATACATATTATGAACGTGACAATAGTTTATTCTATAGTAAAAACATAACGTTTTCATTACCATACAAACACTAGGCCTTTTTAATATTCCTTCTTATAATTTATCTCTGGAAACTCAGACTACGCGTCGCTATCAGTATTTATTTTGTCCATATAGGACATTTTAGTAATTATCATGAAAATATATTATATGTAGTTTAAGCACAACCAGTTACCAAACATAAATAAATAAACAACATATTTCATTACTCTATTCAATAGTTTCAAAAAGTACCTCATCCAGTGCTATATACCTACTCGTAAGGGTCCCTCGAGAGCGTGGTGCCGAACTTTCTAATAACACGATTCTGTTTATCCACAGTTAATTTAGACCCAGTCGCTCCTCGTAACACTAACGCCTACAACTTTATCTGTTAATACGCAGTTTGCGATATAATATTATTCGATGACTTTAACTCTAAATAATTCAAAGAAGATAAATTAGAAAACAAATTATTTGTATAATTGTGTGTCATATTTACAGTTAATGTGATCATTAATTGTTAAAAGCAATGCGTCATAATATAATAGTAATATTTAGCAAAAAAATTTTAACGCGTATTAAGCGATATTGTCAAAATTAAAGATCATTTAACATTCTATTTACCTCTAATTGTAATTCACTCAACAAACGTCGGTTGAACTTATAAATAAACAAATCTTTGACTTTTTTATGAGCCATCAACTATGTACCACCGGGACATAAAGTGGGTCCACACTAAAAAATAAATAAGTCCCCAAACAATCGGCCTACATTTTGTGGTCCCAGGGGAAAGTGACCCTTCCTTTAACCGCACCCTGAAAACTTATTTCCTCCACATCCTGGTGCAATAATATGTATTTTTTTATTTCTTCCATTGCATGTCCTAAAATAGTTGAGGAAAACAAATACATTTATAGGACTGTAAGCGATTTTACTCACGATTACTCTCGTGATAAGGGTATTTGTAGCATATACTTAATTGTATTTAATATATTTTATTCACCATATAAGTAATTATAATTAGATTCAATTTTGATTTTATACAAAACGACAGTTTAGGCACAGTTTAGGTACAAGTCATATCTCACATGCATATATCCGATCGAACTTCTTGAATACTCTACAATTTTCAAATGTTTCCAAATGAAATCTGTAAAGTTATTACTACAGCATTATTCATTTTTATAAGATCTGTTTTACTAAATTCATGATAAACGCACGAAATTAAGATACGCAAAAACCAACTAAGATAGGCCATTATTATGACGAATATCCATGGGGTTTGAGCAAAAAATGGTTTAACCCGAAGCATATTTCACTGTCAGAAGCTATAATTAGTTTGTGACAGTAAACCCCGGCAAATCCCGGTTTTTGCGTTTTCCTTATGTAGCTATAAGAATTTTGTAAGAATTTACATTTATTCCTAAAATATAAATAATATTTCAAACTCATGCACTTATTTTCTAGCGTGTATTTTTGTAAATTTGAATTTCTCTTTAGCATTGAAGAAGTTGTAGTTGTAATTTCTCGTAGCGGCTACGGTATTTCGTAGCGAGCTACGTGTGCTACGCGATTGAAATTGTATACCTGCGACATCTAATCCTAGTTCCATTTGATATAACCTTTTACAAAGTGTCGTGTAATATACAATATTTTTATGTATTTTTATTTAAATACCCGACAGAATAAACTTAATTATTAAACATAAACTTTCTTTACAGAATTTTAAAGCTTAATTAATCAATAAGTACGTCCGTGTATAATATAGTGAATTAATTTTTTAAATTTATAGAAGCTCGCATGACCCTACTAATCAGTACAGTAGCAAATATATTTCGTCGGGTTTTCTTTGATATTATTAGTAACTATATATTATTTGTGCAATAAAAATTATATAAATAAACATAATATTGTGGATACCATACTAGATTTGACTCACATTGGCCAAAACGTAGCTGCTATCTCGACGCTGGACATCGAGGCTAATGCATTACGATTATGACAATGTGTTGTACCAACAGAGAGCTAAGTAAGTTTCGGTGTCCTTATAGAATTAATTTTAATGCCTCGTAAACAGCTTCTTTACGACTCGCGCCTGCGAGTGTGAACGGCTCTTATGTTTGTCTTGGCCTACTTAACTTTAATGCTTTAAATATACAAAGGTAAAAAGGGGATAAAAAGCATCAGTTATATTCATTTTAAGTAGGTTTTTTGACGTGTATTGTTGTTTACTTTAGACCCATTTCAAATTATAGTTAGAATCTTAATATTACAGTTGAGTTTCATTGTTTAATCGGTTAATGTTCTAACAATGATTTTCTTTCCTAGAAAAATGAAAAGAGACGCTATAATTTGAAAATAGCCTCTCAATTAAATATATTTTAAATTTATTATCAGTATACTTTTATTGCCTAGATAATCCAACTAGCTTCCAGTCTAGACTAGGTGACGTCGACGATGAAAAAGTCGATTATTATTTATTTGATATTTATAAGTTTCCAAGAACAAATAATTAAAGCGTGTCCCAGTTACAAATTTCCACCAATATACCATTGAAATCCATTTTCACTCTAATTTTAATCAAGTGTGCTCGAAACTAAATTACTCTGTAAATGACTCAGAATATTCCAATATTATTTAATTAAACTTACAAAACTGAGCCGAATATTTTATTCGGTTAAAATAGACAACCTTGTCTTGTCAGACATCTAATTGATTGTCGTCTACAAGTTTGTAAAGTGGTTGAGAAAACTCGAGCTATTTCGTGATAATCAATGGTATAGTGGTTTTCAGAGAGATGGTTAATAGTTGTACTAATTGCCCTTTTAGTATGTGGAGAAACTATTTAGAAAAAATCCCATTCTACGGAGAAAGACTCTATCCGTATAAAACCTCATGATATTTCCATTTGAGGCTTGATGATAATATTCCTTCAATAATAAATTAATTTTATAATGATGAAAATCAAAAGCAATATTAATACAATCTAGATTCTAGCTGCCTTTTCCCCAAGAACATAACGCTCATTTGCTTCTATAACGTGACAAAGTCAAAATCTCAATTGTTGGGAAAACGCATTTGAAAGTTTAAAATTCCTGTAACTTTTTAATTATTATGCTTAGACTATTCAGCTCAATACAACATATTAAAACGTTCTCGTTTTTTTGAATCAAATTGTATTCAGAACAATAAGTCGGTTATTAAATTTATTATGATTATTTATTTCAGAAAGGGCCCTTCTTGTTGCGTTTTTCTTGTAAAAAGTGTGCAGTATTGCGTTACAAACAGATATGTATCATTTTTCTTGAAAAAAAAATTGAATAAAAATCTAAAACTTTACAAGTTATGTCGTATTGTTACGTTTTATTGATAATCAGTAATCTAAATGTATTGGAAATTTTAATTAAAACGTGTTACTGTAGTAGAAATCTTTTTATTTTTGTACTTTGTTTTACAAAATGAAAGATATTTTTGCGAAATTATTGTGTAACTTTCCCTGAAATACAAGTAATATACACATTAAAAAAAAATATACAATTATAACCAGACATTAATATTTTTTGTTTTACTTTTACTCACAAACGTTGGCAATTATAATATTACGACCCGCCCCGAATTCGCACGGGTGCAATCCTGATACCATCGATTTTTCTGAAGACTTTTTCATGTGTTAAATACTTAGTAGGTAAATTATTTTGATAAATCTCGTAGGGTTCAGAATGCGTTTGCAATGCAGGCGGAAAATAATGTAATTATTTACAACATCACATTAGAAACGTCAAAAATAACAGTTCATTCACCTATTTATGGATGCTACAATATACATATAAACCTTCCTCTTGAATCACTTTATCTGTTAACAAAAACTGCATCAAAATTGCAAAACGCATTCGGCCGGGGAAAACGACTTTGTTTTATATTTTGCTTATCTCAGTAATATTAGGAAACTAATCTTTATTGCGGGTCCCGGTCATACATAAATCAAATAAACATATTAGCAAAACAAATCACAGGTTCTTGTCTCGAGACAGCTTCTTGATCTCTCCTAAATTCCAGTAATCTTTCAGTATTTCACGGTGTTGTTCTTCGGAAAAAAAAATTGACACTTGAAAATGCAGGTTTCCTTGCAGGATTCTCTTTTAGTTGACGGGGCGGCACAGTTTTTTTTTTGTGATGCTTTCGATTCGTAGGACTGTCTTGCATTTTTTAACTGATTTGTAATTTTTTTTTTTCATATTTCTTTATTCAGTGGTATTTTTTACTCGTTTATGCTATAAAATAAATTGATTGTTTAATTCATTTGTATTTCGAGAATCGGTATGATCTTTTCGTTTTTCTAACTTAAGTGAATGTAAAATAAAATAATGAATATTTTCTCGTACAAGATTTACAAGCTTCCTAGACCGTGATTCCATCTGAAAAATAAATTAAGTAATCAGACAACATTTTTATCATTTATAATGCAACATTGTAGCGTATTCGTTGTAAAAATGTATTATTTTTTATCAAGAATGTGTTAACTTGAGATAACCAACATAAATACCAAACATTTTGTACTTTTATTATCAACTGTAACGGAACATCTTAAATTAACCAACAAAAAACATTGTTTATTTCAGCAACAACGGGACAATCCTATGTAAACCGTAGCATGCGAATACTATTTTTACTACAATAATGACCCACATCCAAATGTCCCGTTATAGCTGCAAATATAAATCAGTAAAAAAACAAAAAGCTGTACTTACCTTTCAGCAAAACCGTGATACAATAAGCTGTTACGTTTTTACCGCAATCGGGCAGCAGTTTCCTTCTCAAGGGAGCAGCGACAACTGACTTAAACCGTTCTTGCATTAAATTCAAGAGCAAAAAGAGATTTCGCTAAACCGATAGTCGCCGACCTTTTCCCTCATAACTCGGTCATTTTTGGAGCTAGAAATATCGCGTTTTAGCAGCAGGTAGAGCGCGATGCGACGGATTCTACTGTATCATTATTCCATAACGATACATATGCTCGTTAACACGTTCTTGTCGCAAATGAGCGATAATATTTCACAAAGATTTGAAATTTCCAATTCAAAACTGCATAAAAGGCTATCAACTTGAATGTAAAGGATATTCCATCAAATAGATATGAGATACATCCGTTACACACCCGGATGTAATATGCAATGCTAGATTTCAGACATCAAAAATTTATTTCCTTTAGGTTTTCTTATGAATGTCCAATGCAGCATTCATTACATTATCTTTACTTAGATGAAGCGTTAAGTTAGTTAAATTCACAAATAATAGCTACTTGAAACAAAATAAGAATAAAGAATAGTATAGGCATGATAAAATGCGGAAAAAGGGCCGGTGCTAAACAAACAGCAGTGGGTCCCTGTAGGGCCTTGGGGTCTATCAGTTTACTGTAGCTAATTACGGAGCCCAAGTTTTTATGAAAAACTTTAGTTGCCGTAACCTTTAAAGACCCGGATCTAATATCCGGGTTTTTAACAGCTGTAATTTGTTGCACAACTATTAGTATATTAAACACATATTTGTACGTTAAAATAACAATAAGAAAATAATGCAATCTTCAAATACAATATCTACATATGATATCTTCCAATAATTGCACCCATTTCGACGGTATTTCATCAACCAAAAAAGACAACAAAGGTTTTCTATTATTCCATTACCAAGTTGTAGACAAACTTGCTTTAGTTTTTCAATTAATAATTTTAAAATCGTTATTTACAATTGTATAATCGTATTTAAATATGAAAGACATTTACTAATTTCCCTTCATTAAGAATTGCTTCATCAAACAGAATTTATTCAATTAGAACTAAAAACATATTTTCTAATTAATAATTCAATCATCAATCATATTATTATTTAAACCATAACTCAATGTGATATTTCAGCAATGGTAAGTAACCCTGAATATTTTATGATTCCGCGGTTTAAAGTATAACTTGTGTGCACTCGACTTGGCGAGCTTTTAACATAAATTACTTAATAGAGAAGTTTAAGTAAACTTTACAATTTTTCACAATCTTTTCGTGTGTGTTGTGATTTAACGGTGTATGTGTACCTACTTTAACGTTACTGAGATTAAAGAATACATTTTCATTTCGGATAGTTGTTTCTATGCCTGACTTCTAAAGAAATGTTAGATCTAACCATCTGTAAGAATTTTTGATTTGAGCTTGAGTTTAATGTGAATATCTTTATCTGCAGTTTAAAAAAATTGCATCACGTTTTTTAATATTTTGAAGTTATAAATAACACTCAGAATCTGATGTTTTTGTAGTCATAAATATTATTGATAACTTTACAATTTTTTTTATTGATATAATATTACTATCGTTACAATCTAAAAATACTTACAAACACTGTTATACACTTTTCAATCAGCATCACTGTTCTTTACAGTCGTAACATCAACGTGTCAATATTAGTCATAATATAATTAGAGTTTTGAATCAGTTGGCAGCCCTACGCCCAATAAACGTAGATCGCAACGCACACTACGCAAATTGATTAGTCAGCAGCAGCAGCAGCCAGTACGGCATCGGTTCTGAGATCAATACGCGGCATTAGCATCCGAAGGATCGGATTACTTAACGTCACGATCGCCTCTTTTTGACTGCTTTATCTGCTACGTTTGGCAATTTCAATAGGGCTGTCGCTGACCCATTTTGTAACATTAAGTTTGTGTTTATACAGTTCAATTTGTATGAACTAGTTTTACTTTAGTTTAACTATTAGACTTAAGTCAGTTTAATCTATTTATCAGGGAATTAAACGAAGATGATTAAAATAAAGGAAACATCATGTAAAAAAATATTAATATCTCCATTCAAACTAAAACTTTTCATTTATAAAAATCTTACTTGAAACTTTACTATAAAACCTACTAAGTATATATCAGTTATTTGTAAATTCTTTAAAAATGTTGTCACATTTGTGCCAACCCTATCTTTACTGGGCTTTATGTATCTATTTCTATCTTAACGGATTTGCGACAATTGTTCGAATCGTATGTTCATCCGCAAATATACGTGAACATGTACTCTAAACTCTATAACTGTTACACTAAGAACCTTCTTTCCTTGGCCTAACAACGTCAGTATACTGGTAGAATTCACAATTCATGAGTTTGCGAGTACCTATAGGGTTTATTACACATTCAGTGATTAAGGATTTTACATTTATGTGCTTCGTTTAAGTCTTATCGATTTATTTTATTAGATGAGCACTTTAACACGGAAAGGGAAACATTCTAAACATTCTATCAATTAATTAGAAATTGTGGTAATCAATTTTTCAATTGAAACGCAAAATCAAAGGGATATTCAAATCCTCATTTACAAATTTTCAGGTAATTGCTAGTACGTAAAACTAAATGGGGATTTGAGTCACGATATCTGACCTTAACGACGTCCATTAAATTGGGGGGCGTCGATAAAATATGACGCCCAGGGGACACTTTATTTTGGACAAGTGTGAAGCCGACAAAGCATTCCAGATCTTATTCGTTGATAATCACAGCGCTTCGAACAAAATATTACATTCGCGGGAAAACAAGTCGTTTTATAAAAATATTGAATTGTTTTTGCCAACGCTGGCTGTAAAGGTAGAAATAATAGACGGCATTCATTGGAATCTGAAGAGACTTAAGATGAAGGAAATAAATAAAGATTTGAAAATAATAACACACGAATCTTGAATAATATCTTGCAATATTTTAGCTTTCGTTTTATTATAATTATGTTATGTGATAACATTGAAGTTTTTTAGATATAGGAAAAAGTTTTCTTTGAGTAAAAGTCGATTTAATTATACATGAATTAAACCATGGAGCTTTAATGAACCTGTAAGGCTGTTAGGTACTGCGGTACAGCTGCCCTAATCTCTACATATTACATAACCCAGCAAACTTAAGGACAATTTTGTAACGTCCACAATTAATTACCATACTACGTTTCATTTCAAAATTTACAACTAAATTATTCCTGAATATTCTATTGAAAAAATTATATGTTTATTCAGAAAGTTTGTAATAAGAGATAGTAAAGTACACATAATAATGTTTTCCTTAAATAATTGTTTATTCTCGTCGCAGATTGTATTCCAATCCTGTTAGAACTGAACTCTTAGTGCAGTACATCCTTTCAGACGCACTAGAAGTCTGAATATACTAGGTACCTAAATAGATTGTAGCGTAGAATGGTTCGCAAATGAAACTGCAGATTGTAATGTCAAAGAACGTATATATATAAACGTCTATATTGTTCAAAGTAAAGCACATAGGTATTTTTTCATTTCTTTCACTGGTTATTGTTACACGATGATGTTTGTCCGGGAAGCAGCAGTTGAATAATTTCCATCCATTTCGGATAACATGTAGACAATAGTTTATTCATCCCATTTAAATTGTTAACAAAAAATAAATTTCTGAACGCATGCATAAAATGTCAATCATTACTTACAGTATTTAAAACCATAAAAATTGGTCCAGCACACACCTGACTTTGTTATATTGATATAGATCTATAAAAATATACACTCTATACAAGATCAATCACATGTTGTAACCAGAGCGAAAACGCATGGTAAGTGCATACAATATTGTGTAGTACCTCGGATCTGGAGGACTGAATGCACATTGTGAATATTAGCATTAATTATAGCGGCCATTAATGCCATAATATCCATAGATCAATTAACGCAACTAGCTACGCTTCAGTGATATTGAATTGACTAATTATATAATCTGGAACTTGTCTACAACAATATAATTATCTATATAAGTATTTGTTTAAAATTATAATATATGTATGTATGTTTATCAGCCATCTGGTTTCCATAACAAGCGAAAGCTTAGTATGGGATCAGATCGTGCCGTGTGTGAATATAGTCCCGAAATATTTATTTTATTTATTTATAATATTAATAGTCGTAGTGACGAAATTGTAACCGATTCTTGGTAAAACTTATTCGTTGTGCAGTTGTTCGAAAGAATATAAAACGCGTCAATTCTTTTTCTACTTTCGAGTAATTGGTTCTACTTCTTATTTATTTATTTATTAACCATTTATTGTACCAAATCTGTGTACCAAATCATTTAACATCAAAATAGATTGTGATATAGGTATAGATAATAATTAGTTTTCTCCAAAACGTAGATTAAAAGATTGAGAATATTAACAGCGAAAATATCATTATAACACATCTTCTTATATATAAAAATGAATCGCAAAATGTGTTGGTAAGCGCATAACTCGAGAACGGCTGAACCGATTTCGATAATTCTTTTTTTATTATATTCCTTGAAGTACGAGGATGGTTCTTATGGAGAGAAAACGTAAACATATACCACGGGCGAAGCCAGGGCGGACCGCTAATCTTCTTATATATATAAATGAATCGCAAAATGTGTTGGTAAGCGCATAACTCGAGAACGGCTGAACCGATTTCGATAATTCTTTTTTTATTATATTCCTTGAAGTACGAGGATGGTTTTTACGTAGAGAAAACGTAAATATGTACCACGGGCGAAGCCGGGGCGGACCGCTAGTTTATTATATTAACGTTATAAATGTATTAAACTACACCAAGAAGCATGATTGTCACACATAAAAGGATCATAAAGCGCTGTAAAATATCAAACACAATAGTTTGCTTGAAAAAGCTAAGTCCTTTATGCTCTATGGCCGGAAATGGGATTCGCGTTATATGCGTTTAGGATCAGCGCACATTAAGATGCGAAAATATGCTTTATATTATTATAAGAAAGTATAGTATGGGAAGGATTGGCTTGTTTATATAGCTACAAAAAAATATAATATAGTAGAACAAACTTTCAAAACTTTTATTTTCATATAAAGTTTATAATAAATGCTAATTTTTTAAATCGATTTGGACTATAGTTCCTATAGAGAAACGACAAGAAACTCATATCTCATATTAAATTTTTTTGTAAGACTATAAAGTAGTTATAACTAGCATGACTTTGTTTGTACTACACAGACTAGTTACACAGACTTTTCATTGCTATGGAGCTGCATTTAAGGAGATTTTTCCGACTTACATTGACGTGCTAAAAGTACCTTTCCGCTTTAAAACCTCAAATGCTACCTCAAGTGTAAGCTGTTCCTTAACGTCGATAGTCGATAACACCGCGTCGTAAAGAGAGCAGCATTAAAGTCCTCAAACCCATCTCACTGAACGAGCAGATGCAACAGAAGCTGATGTATGACACGAGTTTACGGCTCTCTAGTCTCTGCTCCACAAAAAGTATAGTACTGCTTGGAGCGGAAAATAGAATATCCCATAGTTATGTGTATGTATTTAATTTATATATTGTAACCGCTTGATGGAACTGCATTTATGTATTTCTTTAAACAAACACACAATTCACTTATTAAACTTTTATTACCTGAAAAAGATACTGGTTTTGGTCATTGTTTTTGTGATTAAAAACAAAATAAAAGGAAACCATTACCATTACCATGTAACATAACATTTATTGCAAGTTAAAAAAACTGCTGAATAAACGTAAACAATGTAACAGACTAAGGGCCGATTTTTCAAAGCTTGGATAAAACTTATTCGTCGAATAATGTTTAAAACTACCATTTTAAAAACGTATTCTAATTGCCCGTATTTGACAGTTTACGTTACATTTTAATATTATCGTGTAATACTTTATTGGACTATAGTAGAGAAAAGTAAAGGTATATAGATGAGGCAGAATAACATGATTCAATACGATTTCGACTAGAGATTGGAGATTTCGACTAGAGAAACCCATGTTCGGTCGAATATTCGGTACAGCTGGGATACCTATATTTTGCATTAAGTTATCATCTTTTTACCAACCTACTATCTACTATTATAAAGGCGAAAGTTTGTATGGATGTTTGTTACTCTTTCACGTAAAAACTACTGAACCAATTACAATTAAATTTAGCACACATATAGAGGGTAACTTGGATTAACACTTAGGATAGGTTTTATCCCGGAAATCCCACGGGAACGGGAACTATGCGGGTTTTCCTTTGAAAACGCGGGCGAAGCCGCGGGCGGAAATCTAGTTGAAAATAAAACTTCATTGACGATAAAATCAGAAAGCTACACTCTAAAATACTTACCTCATTACACTGTACTACACTTTACACTGAAATCATGATAATACACGGGTCTTAACAATAAAAACTTACAGTATCACTTTGCCGAACATTAGATGATTCAGCCGAATATTCGGCCGATTATGAATATTCGGTAAAGATGCCGAATATGCCGAATACCGAATATAAAACGAATATTCGGCCCATCTCTAATTTCAACTCATACTTACTTAATCGTAAGTGGCACAACAAAGAAAGTACAAAACTTTTTCACAGCAAAATTCCATTAAAAAAATTATGTCTCCTGAATACTGCTCTCCATATCTATTGTTACATGACATAAAACTTTATTACACTGCATAAAAGAGTCAGTTAATACTTTATATTTCTGATAACTTCGTTCCTACCAATTCGAGCAATTCCTTCTGGAATCTTCCAAATTTGTTCATGTTTTTTCTAAAATACATGAAATGTAACATGTTTATTGTGTAAACATTGGTGTTTTTGCAAGGTTGTTCCTGATGTGTTTCTAAATTATAGCGTAAGGTGTGCAAATATTTAAGGAAAAACACTCAATTTTATAGGGCAAAATGGAAAAATATGAAGATTAATTCATTTTACTCAAATTATGTTTGTTAGTTTATTTAATCGAATCATATTGTTATTAAATCGAAAACAGAACTTAATTATGATTATTTATATTGATACTAGCTTTCCACCCGCAGCTTCGCCCGCGCAGTCAAAGAAAAACCCGTATAGTTCCCGTTCCCGTGGGGTTTCCAGGATAAAACCTATCCTATTTCCCGGGATAAAAAGTAGCCTATGTCCTTTCTCGGGTATCAAAATATCTCTATACCAAATTTCATGCAAATTTGTTAAGTAGTTAAGGCGTGATTGAGTAACAGACAGACAGACAGAGTTACTTTCGCATTTATAATATTAGTATGGATTCCAGGATAGTAAGATTAGATAATGTAGGACGTTAATTTGTTAACTACGGTCAACCACCATAACAATTGAACAAATTGTGACAGAGCTTTCACTAGCAGTAGCTCTATCTACGATGAAACTCTGGCTATTACTTTCATGAAAACAAAACTGGAATAAACTAATAAATCTTATCATCTCTTTAACCAGGACATTTCAGTTAAAACGAACAGTATAGTGAATAGTGATTCCATAACATCAGATAGCAAGTGATGGCCCATAACGCTAAAGCCTACGTGAGACGACTGACAATCTGTCAACAATATGGCACTCACTTGTCGGTTTATAGCGTTATAATACACTTTAACGGCACTATAACCGTTATTCCATATTCTATTTTTTATTACGAAGTGCCTATGTACAGATATTTACAAGTAATCTTGCTTTTATCGTGTTTGTTTATATGACCTTATTATATTTTATTTATAAGTTGGAGGAATGGTAAAGGATGTATTATAAATTTCTTTTTCGGACAAATTGCCATTTGTCATTCCTTTTTTTAACACATCAAAATATTATATTAAACTAGATTTCCGCCCGCGGCTTCGCCCGCATTTTCAAAGGAAAACCCGCATAGTTCCCGTTCCTGTGGGATTTCCGGGATAAAACCTATCCTATGTGTTAATCCAAGTTACCCTCTATATGTGTGCTAAATTTATTTTTTTATTTTCATTGTAATAGGTTCAGTAGTTTTTACGTGAAAGAGTAACAAACATCCATACATCCATACATCCATACAAACTTTCGCCTTTATAATAGTATTAAGATGAAAAAAATCGTAATAACAAACTCGACCGAGATTAATTGACCTTTCCTACCACACCGCGATTCAACCGTCAAAGGACTAAAATTGAAAATAATATGTGTTCAGTTATTTGTAGAGGTACCTATGGGTTATTTTATGTCTTATCCTAAGGCTTAAGACCTAAGCCAATAACAACCTGATATTAAGCTTAATATTTAAAAATTTATTTAAATTTTTAATAAATGTTTCGCAAAGACACTTGCCTTATAATAACATGGTAGTCTTTACATTTATTACAAGAACATACTCGAGTCAACCAAAGCTGTCCTGCTTGTTATTGCTTTAATAGGTACTTCTAAGTTTGCGTACATTAATATTATAAATGGGAGGTCAACCGGTTGCCTGATAACGTGATCAATAATTCGCCGAAATAATGTATTATTAATATAATGATAAGAATTACCAATTATTATCAAACTCGTGACTCGTGTGCTCGTTCTTCCCCGTGTTGCTCCGATCCACTTGCTTTTGATTTTAAAATAATATAATTATATTTCCTAATACTCTTTATTTGCAACATCCATGAACAAAAGTGCTTTCACGCATAAAAACCTAAAATAGCTATTAAATTACATTTTTTAAACAAGTTAAGTTTTTACAGCCTTTTTTGATTCGTAAAACCAAGTTATCAATTTCTTTTTTTTGCGAAATCAAAAACCATTTTTGTCAATTTTAATCATCTACAGATTCCTCCACACAAGTTCGTACCTAATCTTCGTATATAAACAATATTGAACTATATTATTTTCATAGAACGTACAATCTTCGACCGCTGAGGCTAAACATGTAAGTATTACTAAACAAATTAATGTATTATATTTTAATCAAATAAAAATTTCCACTTATTTCATGCTTAGTAGTTACAAGAATAATAGTATCTTAATCTTAATTGTACATATATTAAGTAAACATGAGATATTTGAAATATCAGTTCATAATTACGTTCTTTACTAGTAGTTAGTTACTTATGATACTTAATTATATAATTTTAAGTTATCGAAACGGAAAACAATCTTTAAGAACAAAACAACGAATTTTTTTACTAGTCAATGAATATTTTTCAAATAAAATTTTTCCCAACTCTACAATCACAATTTTTGCCCTTACAAAAACTAAATATCTAATTTAAAACATCGATCTCATATTACTATTTCTGAAAATCATACTGTGTCTATCCGTCGCTAAAACATTAAATATTTTCAGATAAACTCAAAATGGTAACAAGAATAAGGATGCTGATACCTCTTATATTTGTTTGTCTTCCATGTCTCACCACCGTGGAGTGTCGCTTCAAAGGAAAGATTCATGTGAAACATACACCTAATATGTGGCTCACAAACATTCCGGATTCACGCAAATTAAATACACTTGCATTTGTCGGCACTCGCGATCCACCGACATTCGAGACTACCTTCAAACGATTACCCAAACTATTACCTTTGTCTGATAAACTGACGGTCGGCATACGCGTCTTCGATATGGGTGTACGTCGGATTAACAACGATTTCGCTATGTACAACGGTTCCTTCAGCATGCGAGCGAAATTTGTGGATTTGGTGCAAACCATAAAGAAGTTCTTGAAGGACAACCCTAAGGAATTCGTTATAATGATCATGCACGCTGAATCCACGGCTTCGAAATCGACTTTGTCCGAGTGTGAAATACTTAGGAAGAAGTATGTTGAAAAATATCCGAATTTATTCGTAGAAAATTGGTCGTTGGACGATACCGTTGGGCAGCACCGAGGAAAGATCTTGTTGCTTGAAAAGAGTCCCGAATTCAACGGATGTTCCACTAGCCTGTCGTGCGTGGTGCACGATCAGCAAAATGAGAATCTAAAAAATGATTTGGGTGAATATTATGAATATGTTCGAGAGCTTCAAGCTGAGGTAAACAAACAAAATTCCAAATGCTACCTATTTTACATGACGACCAATCGTGAATTTTATTTTAAGGATGAAAAAATTAGCGCCGATGCGAAGCTTACAAAAATGATAGAATATAATGATCTAAACGTTCCTGAAACGTTTGGTTCACTTATTGATACATTTAATAATACCAAAAATTCTTTTTACACCATTGTAGCTGATTTGCCTACTTTGGATGTGCTTAATTTAATTATATCGAGTAATACTAAGTAGTCAACAATGTTTTAATCATAACA
Source organism: Colias eurytheme (assembly GCF_061535395.1). NCBI lineage: Eukaryota > Metazoa > Arthropoda > Insecta > Lepidoptera > Pieridae > Colias > Colias eurytheme. The sequence goes on along the minus strand of NC_142988.1, from coordinate 12,737,841 downwards.
TAATTGAAAAATAATAAAGGTTATTTTTAAAAGTAAGTTTATCTTTTTATTACAAGACATATTATAATGCAAAGCATGAGGGAGTGCTGTATTACCGGAATGTATTAATTGCATAATTCCGACGAATATTTAAATTACCATTCTCTAGTTTACGGATACAACATTCGACATTGAAAAACACAACAAACCATAATAAAAAAGGAGATTTCTCTAACATATTAAACGATATTATCGTGTCGTTTTACAATTATACTTCATGGAGCACTGTAAATGGTCAAACATTAAGCTGACGAAATACATAATATCAGTACCGAGACCCTGATTAGCATGTTGACCCTCAATCTTTTATCGTTACATTTGCTGAACTTTAACTTTACTTAATATTATTAACTCTTCACATCAATATTATCTATCAAGATTTATTACAATTCAAAGGTTCAATGTAGTTTAGTACAAAGGGAACGGCCTTATATTCTTTCCATCGGAATTTGGTCTACTCGTTAATGTATTTTATTTTCTGCGTTGGAAGTTTTACTAAGTACTAACGAATTATGATAATAAAGGCAATTTTCAAACGGAAAAAGAACCATACGGTAACAAATATAATAGAAATATCCAGTAATAGCTTCCCAAGTGGCCACAATTTCCAATATTGTATGAAAGTCCGTCGCACGCGAAACCATTATGGTAGTAAAGAATTTAAAATTTAAAAGGCTTTTCAAACTACAAAATAATCACTGAAATTATTAAAAAACATATATTTTGTCGTTTTTTTATCAAAGCAAAAGCATGGCTAT